>NC_052025.1:106735-243040 GCF_015832195.1 Motacilla alba alba
CCCCTGAGGTAGAAGGCACTACCTGGTACTGACAAGTTTTTCTGCCCGGGAAAACAAAACTCAGCACGCCACGTTCCTGGTCTCATTTTGCAGAGCTCCATGGGCACTCTCAAAGCAGCCCGAGTTGGCGTGGGAGGCAGCTTGTCCCTGGGCGGCATCTTGATATTCGTGGAAATCCAGCAGGCAGCCGGCCCCTGAGGAACACGGCCCTGTCTGGTACTGACAGATGCTTCTGCATGGGGAAACAAAAGCCACCACCCCACGTTCCTGGTCTCTGTTTGCAGAGCTCCATGGGCCCTCTCAAAGCAGCCTGAGATGGCACAGGTGGCCGCTTGTCCCGGGGCGGCACCTTGATATTTGTGGAAATCCAGCAAGCAGCCTAACCATACGGAACAGGGGCCTACCTAGTACGGAACAATGCTTCTGCCCGCGGAAACAAAACCCACCACCCCACGTTCCTGGTCTCATTTTGCAGAGCTCCATGGGCACTCTCAAAGCAGCCTGAGTTGGCACAGGTGGCAGCTTGTCCCTGAGCGGCACCTTGATATTCGTGGAAATCGAGCAGGCAGCCGGCCACAAATGGCCAAAGGCCTATCTGGTATTGACAATGGCTTCGTCCAAGGGAAACAAAACCCAAAACCCCACGTTCCAGGTCTCAGTTTGCAGAGCTCCATGGGCACTCTCAAAGCAGCGCGAGTTGGCACAGGTGGCAGCTTGTCCCTGGGCGGCCTCTTGATATTCGTGGAAATCCAGCAGGCAGACGGCCCCGGAAGAACAAGGCCCTACCTGGTACTGCAAAGGCTTCTCCCCATGGAGACAAAACCCACCAGCCCACGTTCCTGGTCTCAGTTTGCAGAGCTCCATGGGCACTCTCAAAGCAGCCCGAGTTGGCGCAGGTGGCAGCGTGTAGCTGGGCAGCATATTAGTATTCGTGGAAATCCAGCAGGCAGCCTGCCCCTGAGGAACAAGGCCATACCTGGTACAGACAAGGGCTTCTGCATGGGGAAACAAAACCCACGAGCCCACGTTCCTGGTCTCAGTATGCAGAGCTCCGTGGGCACTCTCAAAGCAGCCCGAGTTGACACAGGTGGCAGCTTGTCCCTGGGCGGCATCTTGATATACGTGGAAATCCAGCAGGCAGCCGGCCCCCAAGGGCCGAGCGCATACCTGGTAGTGCAAATGCTTCTGCCCAAGGAGACAAAACCCACCAGCCCACCTTCCTGCTCTCAGTTAGCAGAGATCCACGGGCACTATCAAAGCAGCCCGAGCAGGCACAGGAGGCAGCTTGTCCCTGGGCGGCACCTTGATATTCGTTGAAATCCAGAAGGCTGCCGGCCCCGAATGGCCGAGGGTCTACCGGGTACTGACAAAGGCTTCTGCCCGGGAAAACAAAACCCACCAGCCCATGTTCCTGGTCACAATTTGCAGAGCTCCATGGGTACTCTCAAAGCAGCCCGAGTTGGCGTGGGAGGCAGCTTGTCCCTGGGCGGCATCTTGATATTCGTGGAAATCCAGCTGACAGCCGGCCCCTGGGAAACAGGGCCCTACATGGTACTGCAAATGCTTCTCCCCAGGGAGACAAAACCCACCAGCCCACCTTCCTGCTCTCAGTTAGCAGAGCTCCTTGGGCACTCTCAAAGCAGCCCGAGTTGGCACAGGTGGCAGGTTGTCCCTTGGCGGCACCTTGATATTCGTGGAAATCCGGCTGCCAGCCTGCCCCTGAGGTAGAAGGCCCTACCTGGTACTGACAAAGGCTTCTGCCCGGGCAAACAAAACCCACAAGTCCACACTCCTGGTCTCAGTTTGCAGAGCTCCATGGGCACTCTCAAAGCAGCGTGAGTTGGCACAGGTGGCAGCTTGTCCCTGGGCGGCATCTTGATATTCGTGGAAATCCAGCTGGCAGCCGGCCCTGGAAGAACAAGGACCTACCGGGTACTGCAAAGGCTTCTGCCCAAGGAGACAAAACACACCAGTCCACACTCCTGGTCTCAGTTTGCAGAGCTCCATGGGCACTCTCAAAGCAGCCCGAGTTGACACAGGTGGCACCTTGTCCCTGGGCGTCATCTTGATATACGTGGAAATCCAGCAGGCAGCCGGCCCCTTAGGGCCGAGGGCATACCTGGTAGTGCAAATGCTTCTGCCCAAGGAAACAAAACCCACCAGCCCACGTTCCTGGTCTCAGTTAGCAGAGATCCACCGGCACTCTCAAAGCAGCGCGAGTTGGCACAGGTGGCAGTTTATCCCTGGGCGGCATCATGATATTCGTGGAAATCCAGCCGGCGGCCGGCCCCTGGGAAACAAGGCCCTACCTGGTACTGCAAATGCTTCTCCCCAAGGGGACAAACCCACCAGCCCACGTTCCTGGTCTCAGAATACAGTGCTCCTTGGGCACTCTCAAAGCAGCCCGAGTTAGCACAGGTGGCAGCTTGTCCCTGGGCGGCATCTTGATATACGTGGAAATCAAGCAGGCCACAGGCCAGAAAGAGCCGAGGGCCTAGCTAGTACTGCAAATGCTACTGCCCAAGGAGACAAAACCCACGAGCCCACGTTCCTGCTCTCAGTTAGCAGAGCTCCATGGGCACTCTCAAAGCAGCGCGAGTTGGCACAGGTGGCAGCTTGTCCCTGGGCGGCATCTTGATATTTGTGGAAATTCAGCAGGCAGCCTGCCCCTGAGGAACAAGGGCCTACCTGGTACTCACAAAGGCTGCTGCCCTGGGAAACAAAACCTACCAGCCCACGTTCCTGGTCTCAAAATACAGTGCTCCATGGGCACTCTCAAAGCAGCCCGAGTTGGCACAGGTGGCAGCTTGTCCCTGGGCGGCACCTTGATATACGTGGAAATCAAGCAGGCCACAGGCCCGAAAGGGCCGAGGGCCTAGCTAGTACTCCAAATGCTTCTGCCCAAGGAGTCAAAACCCACCAGCCCACGTTCCTGCTCTCAGTTAGCAGAGCTCCATGGGCACTCTCAAAGCAGCGCGAGTTGGCACAGGTGGCAGCTTGTCCCTGGGCGGCACCTTGATATTCGTGGAAATCCTGCTGCCAGCCTGCCCCTGAGGTAGAAGGCCCTACCTGGTACTGACAAAGGCTTCTGCCCGGGCAAACAAAACCCACAAGTCCACACTCCTGGTCTCAGTTTGCAGAGCTCCATGGGCACACTTAAAGCAGCCCAAGTTGGCACAGGTGGCAGCTTGTCCGTGGGCAGCATATTGGTATTCGTGGAAATCCAGCAGGCCGCCTGCCCGTCAGGATCAAGGCCCTACCTGGTATAGACAAAGGCTTCTGCATGGGGAAACAAAACCCACCAGCCCACGTTCCTGGTCTCAGTTTGCAGAGCTCCATGGGCACTCTCAAAGCAGCCCAAGTTTGCACAGGTGGCAGCTTGTCCATGGGAGGCACCTTGATATTCATGGAAATCCAGCAGGCAGCCGGCCCCTGAGGAACAAGGGCCTACCTGGTACTGACAAAGGCTTCTTCCCGCAGAAACAAAACCCACCACCCCACACTCCTGGTCTCAGTTTGCAGAGCTCCATGAGCACTCTCAAAGCAGCCCGAGTTGGCACAGGTGGCAGGTTGTCCCTGGGCGGCACCTTGATATTCATGGAAATCCAGAAAGCGGTCTAACCCTAGGAAACAGTGGCCTACCTAGTATTGACAATGGCTTCTGCCCGGGGAAACAAAACCCACCAGCCCACGTTCCTGGTTTCAGTTTGCAGAGCTCCGTGGGCACACTCAAAGCAGCCCGAGTTGGCACGGGTGGCAGCTTGTCCCTGGGCGGCACCTTGATATACGTGGAAATCCAGCAGGCCACAGGCCAGAAAGGGCCGAGGGCCTAGCTAGTACTGCAAATGCTTCTCCCCAAGGAGACAAAACCCACCAGCCCACGTTCCTGGTTTCAGTTTGCAGAGCTCCATGGGCACTCTCAAAGCAGCCCGAGTTGGCACAGGTGGCAGCTTGTCCCTGGGCGTCATATTGATATTCGTGGAAATCCTGCTGCCAGCCTGCCCCTGAGGTAGAAGGCCCTACCTGGTACTGACAAAGGCTTCTGCCCGGGCAAACAAAACCCACAAGTCCACACTCCTGGTCTCAGTTTGCAGAGCTCCATGGGCACTCTCAAAGCAGCGCGAGTTGGCACAGGTGGCAGTTTGTCCCTGGGCGGCATCATGATATTCGTGGAAATCCAGCCGGCAGCCGGCCCCTGGGAAACAAGGCCCTACCTGGTACTGCAAATGCTTCTCCCCAAGGAGACAAACCCACCAGCCCACGTTCCTGGTCTCAGAATACAGTGCTCCTTGGGCACCCTCAAAGCAGCCCGAGTTAGCACAGGTGGCAGCTTGTCCCTGGGCGGCACCTTGATATTAGAGGAAATCCAGCAGGCCACAGGCCAGAAAGGGCCGAGGGCCTAGCTTGTACTACAAATGCTTCTGCCCAAGGAGGCAAAACCCACGAGCCCACGTTCCTGCTCTCAGTTAGCAGAGCTCCATGGGCACTCTCAAAGCAGCCCGAGTTGGCACAGGTGGCAGCTTGTACCTGGGCGGCACCTTGATATTCTTGGAAATCCAGCAGGCAGCCTGCCCCTGAGGAACAAGGCCGTACGGGGTACTTACAAAGTGTTCTGCCCGTGGAAAAAAAACCGCCCAGCCCATGTTCCTGGTTTCAGTTTGCAGAGCTCTATGGGCACTCTCAAAGCAGCCCGAGTTGGCACAGGTGGCAGCTTGTCCCTGGGCGGCACCTTGATATTCGTGGAAATCCAGCAGGCAGCCGGCCACAAATGGCCGAAGGCCTACCTGGTACAGACAAAGGTTTCTGCATGGGGAAACAAAACCCACAACACCACGTTCCTGGTCTCAGTTTGCAGAGCTCCATGGGCACTCTCAAAGCAGCCCGAGTTGGCGTGGGAGGCAGCTTGTCCCTGGGCGGCATCTTGATATTCGTGGAAATCAAGCCGGCAGCCGGCCCGTGGGAAACAGGGCCCTACCTGGTACTGCAAATGCTTCTGCCCAAGGAGACAAAACCCACCAGCCCACGTTCCTGCTCTCAGTTAGCAGAGCTCCTTGGGCACTCTCAAAGCAGCCCGAGTTGGCACAGGTGGCAGCTTGTCCCTGGGCGGCATCTTGATATTCGTGGAAATCCTGCTGCCAGCCTGCCCCTGAGGAACAAGGCCCTACCTGGTACAGACAAAGGCTTCTGCCCGGGCAAACAAAACCCACAAGTCCACACTCCTGGTCTCAGTTTGCAGAGCTCCATGGGCACTCTCAAAGCAGCCCGAGTTGACACAGGTGGCACCTTGTCCCTGGGCGTCATCTTGATATACGTGGAAATCGAGCCGGCAGCCGGCCCCGAAGGTCCGAGGGCATACCTGGTAGTGCAAATGCTTCTGCCCAAGGAAACAAAACCCACCAGGCCACGTTCCTGGTCTCAGTTAGCAGAGATCCACTGGCACTCTCAAAGCAGCCCGAGTTTTCACAGGTGGCAGCTTTTCCATGGGAGGCACCTAGATATTCGTGGAAATCCAGCAGGCAGCCGGCCCCTGAGGAACAAGGGCCTACCTGGCACTGACAAAGGCTTCTTTCCGCAGAAACAAAACCCACCAGCCCACGTTCCTGGTCTCAGTTTGCAGAGCTCCATGGGCACTTTCAAAGCAGCCTGAGTTTCCTCCGGTGGCAGCCTGTCCCTGGGCGGCATCTTGATATTCGTGGAAATCCAGCAGTCAGCCGGCCCCTGAGGAACAAGGGACTACCTAACACTGACAAAGGCTTCTTCCCGCAGAAACAAAACTCACCACCCCACGTTCCTGGTCTCAGTTTGCAGAGCTCCATGAGCACTCTCAAAGCAGCGCGAGTTGGCACAGGTGGCAGTTTGTCCCTGGGCGGCATCATGATATTCGCGGAAATCCAGCTGGCAGCCGGCCCTTGGGAAACAAGGCCCTACCTGGTACTGCACATGCTTCTCCCCAAGGAGACAAACCCACCAGCCCACGGTCCTGGTCTCAGAATACGGTGCTCCTTGGGCACTCTCAAAGCAGACCGAGTTAGCACGGGTGGCAGCTTGTCCCTGGGCGGCACCTTGATATTCGTGGAAACCCAGCAGGCAGCCGGCCAGAAAGGGCCGAGGGCCTAGCTTCTACTACAAATGCTTCTGCCCAAGGAGACAAAACCCACGAGCCCACGTTCCTGCTCTCAGTTAGCAGAGCTCCATGGGCACTCTCAAAGCAGCCCGAGTTGGCACAGGTGGCAGCTTGTCCCTGGGCGGCATCTTGATATTCATGGAAATCCTACTGCCAGCCTGCCCCTGAGGTAGAAGGCACTACCTGGTACTGACAAGTTTTTCTGCCCGGGAAAACAAAACTCAGCACGCCACGTTCCTGGTCTCATTTTGCAGAGCTCCATGGGCACTCTCAAAGCAGCCCGAGTTGGCGTGGGAGGCAGCTTTTCCCTGGGCGGCATCTTGATATTCGTGGAAATCCAGCAGGCAGCCGGCCCCTGAGGAACACGGCCCTGTCTGGTACTGACAGATGCTTCTGCATGGGGAAACAAAAGCCACCACCCCACGTTCCTGGTCTCTGTTTGCAGAGCTCCATGGGCCCTCTCAAAGCAGCCTGAGATGGCACAGGTGGCCGCTTGTCCCGGGGCGGCACCTTGATATTTGTGGAAATCCAGCAAGCAGCCTAACCATAAGGAACAGGGGCCTACCTAGTACGGAACAATGCTTCTGCCCGCGGAAACAAAACCCACCACCCCACGTTCCTGGTCTCATTTTGCAGAGCTCCATGGGCACTCTCAAAGCAGCCTGAGTTGGCACAGGTGGCAGCTTGTCCCTGAGCGGCACCTTGATATTCGTGGAAATCCAGCAGGCAGCCGGCCACAAATGGCCAAAGGCCTACCTGGTATTGACAATGGCTTCGTCCAAGGGAAACAAAACCCAAAACCCCACGTTCCAGGTCTCAGTTTGCAGAGCTCCATGGGCACTCTCAAAGCAGCGCGAGTTGGCACAGGTGGCAGCTTGTCCCTGGGCGGCACCTTGATATTCGTGGAAATCAAGCCGGCAGACGGCCCCGGAAGAACAAGGCCCTACCTGGTACTGCAAAGGCTTCTCCCCATGGAGACAAAACCCACCAGCCCACGTTCCTGGTCTCAGTTTGCAGAGCTCCATGGGCACTCTCAAAGCAGCCCGAGTTGGCGCAGGTGGCAGCGTGTAGCTGGGCAGCATATTAGTATTCGTGGAAATCCAGCAGGCAGCCTGCCCCTGAGGAACAAGGCCATACCTGGTACAGACAAGGGCTTCTGCATGGGGAAACAAAACCCACGAGTCCACGTTCCTGGTCTCAGTATGCAGAGCTCCGTGGGCACTCTCAAAGCAGCCCGAGTTGACACAGGTGGCAGCTTGTCCCTGGGCGGCATCTTGATATACGTGGAAATCCAGCAGGCAGCCGGCCCCCAAGGGCCGAGCGCATACCTGGTAGTGAAAATGCTTCTGCCCAAGGAGACAAAACCCACCAGCCCACCTTCCTGCTCTCAGTTAGCAGAGATCCACGGGCACTATCAAAGCAGCCCGAGTAGGCACAGGAGGCAGCTTGTCCCTGGGCGGCGCCTTGATATTCGTTGAAATCCAGAAGGCTGCCGGCCCCGAATGGCCGAGGGTCTACCGGGTACTGACAAAGGCTTCTGCCCGGGAAAACAAAACCCACCAGCCCATGTTCCTGGTCACAATTTGCAGAGCTCCATGGGCACTCTCAAAGCAGCCCGAGTTGGCGTGGGAGGCAGCTTGTCCCTGGGCGGCATCTTGATATTCGTGGAAATCCAGCAGGCAGCCGGCCCCTTAGGGCCGAGGGCATACCTGGTAGTGGAAATGCTTCTGCCCAAGGAAACAAAACCCACCAGCCCACGTTCCTGGTCTCAGTTAGCAGAGATCCACCGGCACTCTCAAAGCAGCGCGAGTTGGCACAGGTGGCAGTTTATCCCTGGGCGGCATCATGATATTCGTAGGAAATCCAGCCGGCGGCCGGCCCGTGGGAAACAAGGCCCTACCTGGTACTGCAAATGCTTCTCCCCAAGGAGACAAACCCACCAGCCCACGTTCCTGGTCTCAGAATACAGTGCTCCTTGGGCACTCTCAAAGCAGCCCGAGTTAGCACGGGTGGCAGCTTGTCCCTGGGCGGCATCTTGATATACGTGGAAATCAAGCAGGCCACAGGCCAGAAAGAGCCGAGGGCCTAGCTAGTACTGCAAATGCTACTGCCCAAGGAGACAAAACCCACGAGCCCACGTTCCTGGTCTCAGTTAGCAGAGCTCCATGGGCACTCTCAAAGCAGCGCGAGTTGGCACAGGTGGCAGCTTGTCCCTGGGCGGCATCTTGATATTTGTGGAAATTCAGCAGGCAGCCGGCCCCTGAGGAACAAGGGCCTACCTGGTACTCACAAAGGCTTCTGCCCTGGGAAACAAAACCTACCAGCCCACGTTCCTGGTCTCAAAATACAGTGCTCCATGGGCACTCTCAAAGCAGCCCGAGTTAGCACAGGTGGCAGCTTGTCCCTGGGCGGCACCTTGATATACGTGGAAATCAAGCAGGCCACAGGCCAGAAAGGGCCGAGGGCCTAGCTAGTACTCCAAATGCTTCTGCCCAAGGAGTCAAAACCCACCAGCCCACGTTCCTGCTCTCAGTTAGCAGAGCTCCATGGGCACTCTCAAAGCAGCGCGAGTTGGCACAGGTGGCAGCTTGTCCCTGGGCGGCATCTTGATATTCGTGGAAATCCTGCTGCCAGCCTGCCCCTGAGGTAGAAGGCCCTACCTGGTACTGACAAATGCTTCTGCCCGGGCAAACAAAACCCACAAGTCCACACTCCTGGTCTCAGTTTGCAGAGCTCCATGGGCACACTTAAAGCAGCCCAAGTTGGCACAGGTGGCAGCTTGTCCATGGGCAGCATATTGGTATTCGTGGAAATCCAGCAGGCCGCCTGCCCGTCAGGATCAAGGCCCTACCTGGTATAGACAAAGGCTTCTGCATGGGGAAACAAAACCCACAACACCACGTTCCTGGTCTCAGTTTGCAGAGCTCCATGGGCACTCTCAAAGCAGCCCAAGTTTGCACAGGTGGCAGCTTGTCCATGGGAGGCACCTTGATATTCATGGAAATCCAGCAGGCAGCCGGCCCCTGAGGAACAAGGGCCTACCTGGTACTGACAAAGGCTTCTTCCCGCAGAAACAAAACCCACCACCCCACACTCCTGGTCTCAGTTTGCAGAGCTCCATGAGCACTCTCAAAGCAGCCCGAGTTGGCACAGGTGGCAGGTTGTCCCTGGGCGGCACCTTGATATTCATGGAAATCCAGAAAGCGGTCTAACCCTAGGAAACAGTGGCCTACCTAGTACTGACAATGGCTTCTGCCCGGGGAAACAAAACCCACCAGCCCACGTTCCTGGTTTCAGTTTGCAGAGCTCCGTGGGCACACTCAAAGCAGCCCGAGTTGGCACGGGTGGCAGCTTGTCCCTGGGCGGCACCTTGATATACGTGGAAATCCAGCAGGCCACAGGCCGGAAAGGGCCGAGGGCCTAGCTAGTACTGCAAATGCTTCTCCCCAAGGAGACAAAACCCACCAGCCCACGTTCCTGGTTTCAGTTTGCAGAGCTCCTTGGGCACTCTCAAAGCAGCCCGAGTTGGCACAGGTGGCAGCTTGTCCCTGGGCGTCATCTTGATATTCGTGGAAATCCTGCTGCCAGCCTGCCCCTGAGGTAGAAGGCCCTACCTGGTACTGACAAAGGCTTCTGCCCGGGCAAACAAAACCCACAAGTCCACACTCCTGGTCTCAGTTTGCAGAGCTCCATGGGCACACTCAAAGCAGCGCGAGTTGGCACAGGTGGCAGTTTGTCCCTGGGCGGCATCATGATATTCGTGGAAATCCAGCCGGCAGCCGGCCCCTGGGAAACAAGGCCCTACCTGGTACTGCAAATGCTTCTCCCCAAGGAGACAAACCCACCAGCCCACGTTCCTGGTCTCAGAATACAGTGCTCCTTGGGCACCCTCAAAGCAGCCCGAGTTAGCACGGGTGGCAGCTTGTCCCTGGGCGGCACCTTGATATTAGAGGAAATCCAGCAGGCCACAGGCCAGAAAGGGCCGAGGGCCTAGCTTGTACTACAAATGCTTCTGCCCAAGGAGACAAAACCCACGAGCCCACGTTCCTGCTCTCAGTTAGCAGAGCTCCATGGGCACTCTCAAAGCAGCCCGAGTTGGCACAGGTGGCAGCTTGTCCCTGGGCGGCACCTTGATATTCTTGGAAATCCAGCAGGCAGCCTGCCCCTGAGGAACAAGGCCGTACGGGGTACTTACAAAGTGTTCTGCCCGTGGAAAAAAAACCGCCCAGCCCATGTTCCTGGTTTCAGTTTGCAGAGCTCTATGGGCACTCTCAAAGCAGCCCGAGTTGGCACAGGTGGCAGCTTGTCCCTGGGCGGCACCTTGATATTCGTGGAAATCCAGCAGGCAGCCGGCCACAAATGGCCGAAGGCCTACCTGGTACAGACAAAGGTTTCTGCATGGGGAAACAAAACCCACAACACCACGTTCCTGGTCTCAGTTTGCAGAGCTCCATGGGCACTCTCAAAGCAGCCCGAGTTGGCGTGGGAGGCAGCTTGTCCCTGGGCGGCATCTTGATATTCGTGGAAATCAAGCCGGCAGCCGGCCCGTGGGAAACAGGGCCCTACCTGGTACTGCAAATGCTTCTGCCCAAGGAGACAAAACCCACCAGCCCACGTTCCTGGTCTCAGTTAGCAGAGCTCCTTGGGCACTCTCAAAGCAGCCCGAGTTGGCACAGGTGGCAGCTTGTCCCTGGGCGGCATCTTGATATTCGTGGAAATCCTGCTGCCAGCCTGCCCCTGAGGAACAAGGCCCTACCTGGTACAGACAAAGGCTTCTGCCCGGGCAAACAAAACCCACAAGTCCACACTCCTGGTCTCAGTTTGCAGAGCTCCATGGGCACTCTCAAAGCAGCCCGAGTTGACACAGGTGGCACCTTGTCCCTGGGCGTCATCTTGATATACGTGGAAATCCAGCCGGCAGCCGGCCCCGAAGGTCCGAGGGCATACCTGGTAGTGCAAATGCTTCTGCCCAAGGAAACAAAACCCACCAGGCCACGTTCCTGGTCTCAGTTAGCAGAGATCCACTGGCACTCTCAAAGCAGCCCGAGTTTTCACAGGTGGCAGCTTGTCCATGGGAGGCACCTAGATATTCGTGGAAATCCAGCAGGCAGCCGGCCCCTGAGGAACAAGGGACTACCTAACACTGACAAAGGCTTCTTCCCGCAGAAACAAAACTCACCACCCCACGTTCCTGGTCTCAGTTTGCAGAGTTCCATGAGCACTCTCAAAGCAGCGCGAGTTGGCACAGGTGGCAGTTTGTCCCTGGGCGGCATCATGATATTCGTGGAAATCCAGCCGGCAGCCGGCCCTTGGGAAACAAGGCCCTACCTGGTACTGCACATGCTTCTCCCCAAGGAGACAAACCCACCAGCCCACGTTCCTGGTCTCAGAATACGGTGCTCCTTGGGCACTCTCAAAGCAGCCCGAGTTAGCACGGGTGGCAGCTTGTCCCTGGGCGGCACCTTGATATTCGTGGAAACCCAGCAGGCAGCCGGCCAGAAAGGGCCGAGGGCCTAGCTTCTACTACAAATGCTTCTGCCCAAGGAGACAAAACCCACGAGCCCACGTTCCTGCTCTCAGTTAGCAGAGCTCCATGGGCACTCTCAAAGCAGCCCGAGTTGGCACAGGTGGCAGCTTGTCCCTGGGCGGCATCTTGATATTCATGGAAATCCTACTGCCAGCCTGCCCCTGAGGTAGAAGGCACTACCTGGTACTGACAAGTTTTTCTGCCCGGGAAAACAAAACTCAGCACGCCACGTTCCTGGTCTCATTTTGCAGAGCTCCATGGGCACTCTCAAAGCAGCCCGAGTTGGCGTGGGAGGCAGCTTGTCCCTGGGCGACATCTTGATATTCGTGGAAATCCAGCAGGCAGCCGGCCCCTGAGGAACACGGCCCTGTCTGGTACTGACAGATGCTTCTGCATGGGGAAACAAAAGCCACCACCCCACGTTCCTGGTCTCTGTTTGCAGAGCTCCATGGGCCCTCTCAAAGCAGCCTGAGATGGCACAGGTGGCCGCTTGTCCCGGGGCGGCACCTTGATATTTGTGGAAATCCAGCAAGCAGCCTAACCATAAGGAACAGGGGCCAACCTAGTACGGAACAATGCTTCTGCCCGCGGAAACAAAACCCACCAGCCCACGTTCCTGGTCTCATTTTGAGGAGCTCCATGGGCACTCTCAAAGCAGCCTGAGTTGGCACAGGTGGCAGCTTGTCCCTGAGCGGCACCTTGATATTCGTGGAAATCCAGCAGGCAGACGGCCCCGGAAGAACAAGGCCCTACCTGGTACTGCAAAGGCTTCTCCCCATGGAGACAAAACCCACCAGCCCACGTTCCTGGTCTCAGTTTGCAGAGCTCCATGGGCACTCTCAAAGCAGCCCGAGTTGGCGCAGGTGGCAGCGTGTAGCTGGGCAGCATATTCGTATTCGTGGAAATCCAGCAGGCAGCCTGCCCCTGAGGAACAATGCCATACCTGGTACAGACAAGGGCTTCTGCATGGGGAAACAAAACCCACGAGCCCACGTTCCTGGTCTCAGTATGCAGAGCTCCGTGGGCACTCTCAAAGCAGCCCGAGTTGACACAGGTGGCAGCTTGTCCCTGGGCGGCATCTTGATATACGTGGAAATCCAGCAGGCAGCCGGCCCCCAAGGGCCGAGGGCATACCTGGTAGTGCAAATGCTTCTGCCCAAGGAGACAAAACCCACCAGCCCACGTTCCTGGTCTCAGTTAGCAGAGATCCACGGGCACTCTCAAAGCAGCCCGAGTTGGCGTGGGAGGCAGCTTGTCCCTGGGCGGCGCCTTGATATTCGTTGAAATCCAGAAGGCTGCCGGCCCCGAATGGCCGAGGGTCTACCTGGTACTGACAAAGGCTTCTTCCTGGGAAAACAAAACCCACCAGCCCATGTTCCTGGTCACAATTTGCAGAGCTCCATGGGCACTCTCAAAGCAGCCCGAGTTGGCGTGGGAGGCAGCTTGTCCCTGGGCGGCATCTTGATATTCGTGGAAATCCAGCCGGCAGCCGGCCCCTGGGAAACAGGGCCCTACCTGGTACTGCAAATGCTTCTGCCCAAGGAGACAAAACCCACCAGCCCACCTTCCTGCTCTCAGTTAGCAGAGCTCCGTGGGCACTCTCAAAGCAGCCCGAGTTGGCACAGGTGGCAGGTTGTCCCTGGGCGGCACCTTGATATTCGTGGAAATCCTGCTGCCAGCCTGCCCCTGAGGTAGAAGGCCCTACCTGGTACTGACAAAGGCTTCTGCCCGGGCAAACAAAACCCACAAGTCCACACTCCTGGTCTCAGTTTGCAGAGCTCCATGGGCACTCTCAAAGCAGCGTGAGTTGGCACAGGTGGCAGCTTGTCCCTGGGCGGCATCTTGATATTCGTGGAAATCCAGCTGGCAGCCGGCCCTGGAAGAACAAGGACCTACCTGGTACTGCAAAGGCTTCTGCCCAAGGAGACAAAACACACCAGTCCACACTCCTGGTCTCAGTTTGCTGAGCTCCATGGGCACTCTCAAGGCAGCCCGAGTTGACACAGGTGGCACCTTGTCCCTGGGCGTCATCTTGATATACGTGGAAATCCAGCAGGCAGCCGGCCCCTTAGGGCCGAGGGCATACCTGGTAGTGCAAATGCTTCTGCCCAAGGAAACAAAACCCACCAGCCCACGTTCCTGGTCTCAGTTAGCAGAGATCCACCGGCACTCTCAAAGCAGCGCGAGTTGGCACAGGTGGCAGTTTATCCCTGGGCGGCATCATGATATTCGTGGAAATCCAGCAGGCAGCCGGCCCTGGAAGAACAAGGCCCTACCTGGTACTGCAAATGCTTCTCCCCAAGGAGACAAACCCACCAGCCCACGTTCCTGGTCTCAGAATACAGTGCTCCTTGGGCACTCTCAAAGCAGCCCGAGTTAGCACGGGTGGCAGCTTGTCCCTGGGCGGCATCTTGATATACGTGGAAATCAAGCGGGCCACAGGCCAGAAAGGGCCGAGGGCCTAGCTAGTACTGCAAATGCTACTGCCCAAGGAGACAAAACCCACGAGCCCACGTTCCTGCTCTCAGTTAGCAGAGCTCCATGAGCACTCTCAAAGCAGCCCGAGTTGGCACAGGTGGCAGTTTGTCCCTGGGCGGCACCTTGATATTCATGGAAATCCAGAAAGCGGTCTAACCCTAGGAAACAGTGGCCTACCTAGTACTGACAATGGCTTCTGCCCTGGGAAGCAAAACCCACCAGCCCACGTTCCTGGTTTCAGTTTGCAGAGCTCCGTGGGCACACTCAAAGCAGCCCGAGTTGGCACGGGTGGCAGCTTGTCCCTGGGCGGCACCTTGATATACGTGGAAATCCAGCAGGCCACAGGCCAGAAAGGGCCGAGGGCCTAGCTAGTACTGCAAATGCTTCTCCCCAAGGAGACAAAACCCACCAGCCCACGTTCCTGGTTTCAGTTTGCAGAGCTCCTTGGGCACTCTCAAAGCAGCCCGAGTTGGCACAGGTGGCAGCTTGTCCCTGGGCGTCATCTTGATATTCGTGGAAATCCTGCTGCCAGCCTGCCCCTGAGGTAGAAGGCCCTACCTGGTACTGACAAAGGCTTCTGCCCGGGCAAACAAAACCCACAAGTCCACACTCCTGGTCTCAGTTTGCAGAGCTCCATGGGCACTCTCAAAGCAGCGCGAGTTGGCACAGGTGGCAGTTTGTCCCTGGGCGGCATCATGATATTCGTGGAAATCCAGCCGGCAGCCGGCCCCTGGGAAACAAGGCCCTACCTGGTACTGCAAATGCTTCTCCCCAAGTAGACAAACTCACCAGCCCACGTTCCTGGTCTCAGAATACAGTGCTCCTTGGGCACCCTCAAAGCAGCCCGAGTTAGCACGGGTGGCAGCTTGTCCCTGGGCGGCACCTTGATATTAGTGGAAATCCAGCAGGCCACAGGCCAGAAAGGGCCGAGGGCCTAGCTTGTACTACAAATGCTTCTGCCCAAGGAGACAAAACCCACGAGCCCACGTTCCTGCTCTCAGTTAGCAGAGCTCCATGGGCACTCTCAAAGCAGCCCGAGTTGGCACAGGTGGCAGCTTGTCCCTGGGCGGCACCTTGATATTCTTGGAAATCCAGCAGGCAGCCTGCCCCTGAGGAACAAGGCCGTACGGGGTACTTACAAAGTGTTCTGCCCGTGGAAAAAAAACCGCCCAGCCCACGTTCCTGGTTTCAGTTTGCAGAGCTCTATGGGCACTCTCAAAGCAGCCTGAGTTGGCACAGGTGGCAGCTTGTCCCTGGGCGGCACCTTGATATTCGTGGAAATCCAGCAGGCAGCCGGCCACAAATGGCCGAAGGCCTACCTGGTACAGACAAAGGTTTCTGCATGGGGAAACAAAACCCACAACACCACGTTCCTGGTCTCAGTTTGCAGAGCTCCATGGGCACTCTCAAATCAGCCCAAGTTTGCACAGGTGGCAGCTTGTCCATGGGAGGCACCTTGATATTCGTGGAAATCCAGCACGCAGCCGGCCCCTGAGGAACAAGGGCCTACCTAACACTGACAAAGGCTTCTTCCCGCAGAAACAAAACCCACCAGCCCACGTTCCTGGTCTCAGTTTGCAGAGCTCCATGAGCACTCTCAAAGCAGCCCGAGTTGGCACAGGTGGCAGTTTGTCCCTGGGCGGCATCATGATATTCGTGGAAATCCAGCCGGCAGCCGGCCCCTGGGAAACAAGGCCCTACCTGGTACTGCAAATGCTTCTCCCCAAGGAGACAAACCCACCAGCCCACGTTCCTGGTCTCAGAATACAGTGCTCCTTGGGCACTCTCAAAGCAGCCCGAGTTAGCAGGGATGCAGCTTGTCCCTGGGCGGCACCTTGATATTCGTGGAAATCCAGCAGGCATCCGGCCAGAAAGGGCCGAGGGCCTAGCTTGTACTACAAATGCTTCTGCCCAAGGAGACAAAACGCACGAGCCGACGTTCCTGCTCTCAGTTAGCAGAGCTCCATGGGCACTCTCAAAACAGCCCGAGTTGGCACAGGTGGCAGTTTATCCCTGGGCGGCATCTTGATATTCGTGGAAATTCAGCAGGCAGCCTGCCCCTGAGGAACAAGGGCCTACCTGGTACTCACAAAGGCTTCTGCCCTGGGAAACAAAACCTACCAGCCCACGGTCCTGGTCTCAAAATACAGTGCTCCATGGGCACTCTCAAAGCAGCCCGAGTTGGCACAGGTGGCAGCTTGTCCCCGGGCGGCACCTTGATATATGTGGAAATCAAGCAGGCCACAGGCCAGAAAGGGCCGAGGGCCTAGCTAGTACTGCAAATGCTTCTGCCCAAGGAGTCAAAACCCACCAGCCCACGTTCCTGCTCTCAGTTAGCAGAGCTCCATGGGCACTCTCAAAGCAGCGTGAGTTGGCACAGGTGGCAGCTTGTCCCTGGGCGGCATCTTGATATTCGTGGAAATCCTGCTGCCAGCCTGCCCCTGAGGTAGAAGGCCCTACCTGGTACTGGCAAAGGCTTCTGCCCGGGCAAACAAAACCCACAAGTCCACACTCCTGGTCTCATTTTGCAGAGCTCCATGGGCACACTCAAAGCAGCCCAAGTTGGCACAGGTGGCAGCTTGTCCGTGGGCAGCATATTGGTATTCGGGGAAATCCAGCAGGCCGCTTGCCCGTCAGGATCAAAGCCCTACCTGGTATAGACAAAGGCTTCTGCATGGGGAAACAAAACCCACCAGCCCACGTTCCTGGTCTCAGTTTGCAGAGCTCCATGGGCACTGTCAAAGCAGCCCGAGTTTGCACAGGTGGCAGCTTGTCCCTGGGCGGCATCTTGATATTCGTGGAAATCCAGCCGGCAGCCGGCCCCTGGGAAACAGGGCCCTACCTGGTACTGCAAATGCTTCTCCCCAAGGAGACAAACCCACCAGCCCACGTTCCTGGTCTCAGAATACAGTGCTCTGTGGGCACTCTCAAAGCAGCCCGAGTTAGCACGGGTGGCAGCTTGTCCCTGGGCAGCACCTTGATATTCGTGGAAATCCAGCAAGCAGCCTGCCCCTGAGGAACACGGCCCTGTCTGGTACTGACAGATGCTTCTGCATTGGGAAACAAAACCCACCAGCCCACGTTCCTGGTCTCTGTTTGCAGAGCTCCATGGGCACTCTCAAAGCAGAAGAGTTGGCACAGGTGGCAGCTTGGCCCTGGGCGGCACCTTGATATTCGTGGAAATCCAGCAGGCAGCCGGCCACAAATGGCCAAAGGCCTACCTGGTATTGACAATGGCTTCGTCCAAGGGAAACAAAACCCAAAACCCCACATTCCAGGTCTAAGTTTGCAGAGCACCATGGGCACCCTGAAAGCAGCCCAAGTTGGCACAGTTGGCAGCTTTTAGCTGGGCAGCATTTTGGTATTCGTGGAAATCCAGCAGGCAGCCTGCCCCTGAGGAACAAGGCCATACCTGGTACAGACAAGCGCTTCTGCATGGGGAAACAAAAGCCACCACCCCACGTTCCTGGTCTCAGTATGCAGAGCTCCGTGGGCACTCTCAAAGCAGCCTGAGTTGACACAGGTGGCAGCTTGTCCCTGGGCGTCATCTTGATATACGTGGAAATCCAGCAGGCAGCCGGCCCCGAAGGGCCGAGGGCATACCTGGTAGTGCAAATGCTTCTGCCCAAGGAGACAAAACCCACCAGCCCACGTTCCTGGTCTCAGTTAGCAGAGATCCACGGGCACTCTCAAAGCAGCCTGAGTTGGCGTGGGAGGCAGCTTGTCCCTGGGGGGCACCTTGATATTCGTGGAAATCCAGAAGGCTGCCGGCCCCGAATGGCCGAGTGTCTACCATGTACTGACAAAGGCTTCTGCCCGGGAAAACAAAACCCACCAGCCCACGTTCCTGGTCTCAGTTTGCAGAGATCCATGGGCCCTCTCAAAGCAGCCTGAGATGGCAGAGGTGGCCGCTTGTCCATGGGAGGCACCTTGATATTTGTGGAAATCCAGCAAGCAGCCTAACCATAAGGAACAGGGGCCTACCTAGTACGGAACAATGCTTCTGCCCGCGGAAACAAAACCCACAAGCCCACGTTCCTGGTCTCAGTTTGCAGAGCTCCATGGGCACTTTCAAAGCAGCCCAAGTGTGCACAGGTGTCAGCTTGTCCATGGGAGGCACCTTGATATTCGTGGAAATCCAGCAGTCAGCCGTCCCCTGAGGAACAAGGGCCTACCTAACACTGACAAAGGCTTCTTCCCGCAGAAACAAAACTCACCACCCCACGTTCCTGGTCTCAGTTTGCAGAGCTCCATGAGCACTCTCAAAGCAGCGCGAGTTGGCACAGGTGGCAGTTTGTCCCTGGGCGGCATCATGATATTCGTGGAAATCCAGCCGGCAGCCGGCCCCTGGGAAACAAGGCCCTACCTGGTACTGCAAATGCTTCTCCCCAAGGAGACAAACCCACCAGCCCACGTTCCTGATCTCAGAATACAGTGCTCCTTGGGCACTCTCAAAGCAGCCCGAGTTAGCACGGGTGGCAGCTTGTCCCTGGGCGGCACCTTGATATTCGTGGAAATCCAGCAGGCAGCCGGCCAGAAAGGGCCGAGGGCCTAGCTTGTACTACAAATGCTTCTGCCCAAGGAGACAAAACCCACGAGCCCACGTTCCTGCTCTCAGTTAGCAGAGCTCCATGGGCACTCTCAAAGCAGCGCGAGCTGGCACAGGTGGCAGCTTGTCCCTGGGCGGCATCTTGATATTCGTGGAAATCCTGCTGCCAGCCTGCCCCTGAGGTAGAAGGCACTACCTGGTACTGACAAATTGTTCTGCCCGGGAAAACAAAACTCAGCACGCCACGTTCCTGGTCTCATTTTGCAGAGCTCCATGGGCACTCTCAAAGCAGCGCGAGTTGGCGTGGGAGGCAGCTTGTCCCTGGGCGGCATCTTGATATTCGTGGAAATCCAGCCGGCAGCCGGCCCCTGGGAAACAGGGCCCTACCTGGTACTGCAAATGCTTCTCCCCAAGGAGAAAAAACCCACCAGCCCACGTTCCTGGTCTCAGAATACAGTGCTCTGTGGGCACTCTCAAAGCAGCCCGAGTTAGCACGGGTGGCAGCTTGTCCCTGGGCAGCACCTTGATATTCGTGGAAATCCAGCAGGCAGCCTGCCCCTGAGGAACACGGCCCTGTCTGGTACTGACAGATGCTTCTGCATTGGGAAACAAAAGCCACCACCCCACGTTCCTGGTCTCTGTTTGCAGAGCTCCATGGGCCCTCTCAAAGCAGCCTGAGATGGCAGAGGTGGCCGCTTGTCCATGGGAGGCACCTTGATATTTGTGGAAATCCAGCAAGCAGCCTAACCATAAGGAACAGGGGCCTACCTAGTACGGAACAATGCTTCTGCCCGGGGAAACAAAACCCACGACACCACGTTCCTGGTCTCAGTTTGCAGAGCTCCATGGGCACTTTCAAAGCAGCCCAAGTTTGCACAGGTGGCAGCTTGTCCATGGGAGGCACCTTGATATTCGTGGAAATCCAGCACGCAGCCGGCCCCTGAGGAACAAGGGCCTACCTAACACTGACAAAGGCTTCTTCCCGCAGAAACAAAACTCACCACCCCACGTTCCTGTTCTCAGTTAGCAGAGCTCCATGGGCACTCTCAAAGCAGCGCGAGTTGGCACAGGTGGCAGTTTGTCCCTGGGCGGCATCATGATATTCGTGGAAATCCAGCCGGCAGCCGGCCCCTGGGAAACAAGGCCCTACCTGGTACTGCAAATGCTTCTCCCCAAGGAGACAAACCCACCAGCCCACGTTCCTGGTCTCAGAATACAGTGCTCCTTGGGCACCCTCAAAGCAGCCCGAGTTAGCACGGGTGGCAGCTTGTCCCTGGGCGGCACCTTGATATTCGTGGAAATCCAGTAGGCCACAGGCCAGAAAGGGCCGAGGGCCTAGCTTGTACTACAAATGCTTCTGCCCAAGGAGACAAAACCCACGAGCCCACGTTCCTGCTCTCAGTTAGCAGAGCTCCATGGGCACTCTCAAAGCAGCCCGAGTTGGCACAGGTGGCAGCTTGTCCCTGGGCGGCACCTTGATATTCTTGGAAATCCAGCAGGCAGCCTGCCCCTGAGGAACAAGGCCGTACGGGGTACTTACAAAGTGTTCTGCCCGTGGAAAAAAAACCGCCCAGCCCACGTTCCTGGTTTCAGTTTGCAGAGCTCTATGGCACTCTCAAAGCAGCCCGAGTTGGCACAGGTGGCAGGTTGTCCCTGGGCGGGCACCTTGATATTCGTGGAAATCCAGCAGGCAGCCGGCCACAAATGGCCGAAGGCCTACCTGGTACAGACAAAGGTTTCTGCATGGGGAAACAAAACCCACAACACCACGTTCCTGGTCTCAGTTTGCAGAGCTCCATGGGCACTCTCAAAGCAGCCCAAGTTTGCACAGGTGGCAGCTTGTCCATGGGAGGCACCTTGATATTCGTGGAAATCCAGCACGCAGCCGGCCCCTGAGGAACAAGGGCCTACCTAACACTGACAAAGGCTTCTTCCCGCAGAAACAAAACTCACCACCCCACGTTCCTGGTCTCAGTTTGCAGAGCTCCATGAGCACTCTCAAAGCAGCGTGAGTTGGCACAGGTGGCAGTTTGTCCCTGGGCGGCATCATGATATTCGTGGAAATCCAGCCGGCAGCCGGCCCCTGGGAAACAAGGCCCTGCCTGGTACTGCAAATGCTTCTCCCCAAGGAGACAAACCCACCAGCCCACGTTCCTGGTCTCAGAATACAGTGCTCCTTGGGCACTCTCAAAGCAGCCCGAGTTAGCACGGGTGGCAGCTTGTCCCTGGGCGGCACCTTGATATTAGTGGAAATCCAGCAGCCAGCTGGCCCGAAAGGGCCGAGGGCCTAGCTTCTACTACAAATGCTTCTGCCCAAGGAGACAAAACCCACGAGCCCACGTTCCTGCTCTCAGTTAGCAGAGCTCCATGGGCACTCTCAAAGCAGCCCGAGTTGGCACAGGTGGCAGCTTGTCCCTGGGCGGCATCTTGATATTCGTGGAAATCCTGCTGCCAGCCTGCCCCTGAGTTAGAAGGCACTACCTGGTACTGACAAATTGTTCTGCCCGGGAAAACAAAACTCAGCACGCCACGTTCCTGGTCTCATTTTGCAGAGCTCCAAGGGCACTCTCAAAGCAGCGCGAGTTGGCGTGGGAGGCAGCTTGTCCCTGGGCGGCATCTTGATATTCGTGGAAATCCAGCAGGCAGCCGGCCCCTGGGAAACAGGGCCCTACCTGGTACTGCAAAAGCTTCTCCCCAAGGAGACAAACCCACCAGCCCACGTTCCTGGTCTCAGAATACAGTGCTCCTTGGGCACTCTCAAAGCAGCCCGAGTTAGCACGGGTGGCAGCTTGTCCCTGGGCGGCACCTTGATATTCGTGGAAATCCAGCAGGCAGCCGGCCAGAAAGGGCCGAGGGCCTAGCTTGTACTACAAATGCTTCTGCCCAAGGAGACAAAACCCACGAGCCCACGTTCCTGCTCTCAGTTAGCAGAGCTCCATGGGCACTCTCAAAGCAGCCCGAGTTGGCGTGGGAGGCAGCTTGTCCCTGGGCGGCATCTTGATATTCGTGGAAATCCAGCACGCAGCCGTCCACAAATGGCCGAAGGCTTACCTGGTACAGACAAAGGTTTCTGCATGGGGAAACAAAACCCACAACACCACGTTCCTGGTCTCAGTTAGCAGAGCTCCATGGGCACTCTCAAAGCAGCCCGAGTTTGCACAGGTGGCAGCTTGTCCATGGGAGGCACCTTGATATTCGTGGAAATCCAGCACGCAGCCGGCCCCTGAGGAACAAGGGCCTACCTAACACTGACAAAGGCTTCTTCCCGCAGAAACAAAACTCACCACCCCACGTTCCTGGTCTCAGTTTGCAGAGCTCCATGAGCACTCTCAAAGCAGCGCGAGTTGGCACAGGTGGCAGCTAGTCCCTGGGCGGCATCATGATATTCGTGGAAATCCAGCCGGCAGCCGGCCCCTGGGAAACAAGGCCCTACCTGGTACTGCAAATGCTTCTCCCCAAGGAGACAAACCCACCAGCCCACGTTCCTGGTCTCAGAATACAGTGCTCCTTGGGCACTCTCAAAGCAGCCCGAGTTAGCAGGGGTGCAGCTTGTCCCTGGGCGGCACCTTGATATACGTGGAAATCCAGCAGGCAGCCGGCCACAAATGGCCAAAGGCCTACCTGGTATTGACAATGGCTTCGTCCAAGGGAAACAAAACCCAAAACCCCACATTCCAGGTCTAAGTTTGCAGAGCACCATGGGCACCCTGAAAGCAGCCCAAGTTGGCACAGGTGGCAGCTTGTAGCTGGGCAGCATTTTGGTATTCGTGGAAATCCAGCAGGCAGCCTGCCCCTGAGGAACAAGGCCATACCTGGTACAGACAAGCGCTTCTGCATGGGGAAACAAAAGCCACCACCCCACGTTCCTGGTCTCAGTATGCAGAGCTCCGTGGGCACTCTCAAAGCAGCCTGAGTTGACACAGGTGGCAGCTTGTCCCTGGGCGTCATCTTGATATACGTGGAAATCCAGCAGGCAGCCGGCCCCGAAGGGCCGAGGGCATACCTGGTAGTGCAAATGCTTCTGCCCAAGGAGACAAAACCCACCAGCCCACGTTCCTGGTCTCAGTTAGCAGAGATCCACGGGCACTCTCAAAGCAGCCCGAGTTGGCGTGGGAGGCAGCTTGTCCCTGGGGGGCACCTTGATATTCGTGGAAATCCAGAAGGCTGCCGGCCCCGAATGGCCGAGTGTCTACCGGGTACTGACAAAGGCTTCTGCCCGGGAAAACAAAACCCACCAGCCCACGTTCCTGGTCTCAGTTTGCAGAGATCCATGGGCACTCTCAAAGCAGCCTGAGATGGCACAGGTGGCCGCTTGTCCATGGGAGGCACCTTGATATTTGTGGAAATCCAGCAAGCAGCCTAACCATAAGGAACATGGGCCTACCTAGTACGGAACAATGCTTCTGCCCGGGGAAACAAAACCCACAACACCACGTTCCTGGTCTCAGTTTGCAGAGCTCCATGGGCACTTTCAAAGCAGCCCAAGTTTGCACAGGTGGCAGCTTGTCCATGGGAGGCACCTTGATATTCGTGGAAATCCAGCACGCAGCCGGCCCCTGAGGAACAAGGGCCTACCTAACACTGACAAAGGCTTCTTCCCGCAGAAACAAAACTCACCACCCCACGTTCCTGGTCTCAGTTTGCAGAGCTCCATGAGCACTCTCAAAGCAGCGCGAGTTGGCACAGGTGGCAGTTTGTCCCTGGGCGGCATCATGATATTCGTGGAAATCCAGCCGGCAGCCGGCCCCTGGGAAACAAGGCCCTACCTGGTACTGCAAATGCTTCTCCCCAAGGAGACAAACCCACCAGCCCACGTTCCTGGTCTCAGAATACAGTGCTCCTTGGGCACTCTCAAAGCAGCCCGAGTTAGCACGGGTGGCAGCTTGTCCCTGGGCGGCACCTTGATATTAGTGGAAATCCAGCAGGCAGCTGGCCCGAAAGGGCCGAGGGCCTAGCTTGTACTACAAATGCTTCTGCCCAAGGAGACAAAACCCACGAGCCCACGTTCCTGCTCTCAGTTAGCAGAGCTCCATGGGCACTCTCAAAGCAGCCCGAGTTTGCACAGGTGGCAGCTTGTCCCTGGGCGGCACCTTGATATTCTTGGAAATCCAGCAGGCAGCCTGCCCCTGAGGAACAAGGCCGTACGGGGTACTTACAAAGTGTTCTGCCCGTGGAAAAAAAACCGCCCAGCCCACGTTCCTGGTTTCAGTTTGCAGAGCTCTATGGGCACTCTCAAAGCAGCCCGAGTTGGCACAGGTGGCAGCTTGTCCCTGGGCGGCACCTTGATATTCGTGGAAATCCAGCACGCAGCCGGCCACAAATGGCCGAAGGCCTACCTGGTATAGACAAAGGTTTCTGCATGGGGAAACAAAACCCACAACACCACGTACCTGGTCTCAGTTTGCAGAGCTCCATGGGCACTCTCAAAGCAGCCCAAGTTTGCACAGGTGGCAGCTTGTCCATGGGAGGCACCTTGATATTCGTGGAAATCCAGCACGCAGCCGGCCCCTGAGGAACAAGGGCCTACCTAACACTGACAAAGGCTTCTTCCCGCAGAAACAAAACTCACCACCCCACGTTCCTGGTCTCAGTTTGCAGAGCTCCATGAGCACTCTCAAAGCAGCGCGAGTTGGCACAGGTGGCAGTTTGTCCCTGGGCGGCATCATGATATTCGTGGAAATCCAGCCGGCAGCCGGCCCCTGGGAAACAAGGCCCTACCTGGTACTGCAAATGCTTCTCCCCAGGGAGACAAACCCACCAGCCCACGTTCCTGGTCTCAAAATACAGTGCTCCATGGGCACTCTCAAAGCAGCCCGAGTTGGCACGGGTGGCAGCTTGTCCCTGGACGGCACCTTGATATACGTGGAAATCAAGCAGGCCACAGGCCAGAAAGGGCCGAGGGCCTAGCTAGTACTGCAAATGCTTCTGCCCAAGGAGTCAAAACCCACCAGCCCACGTTCCTGCTCTCAGTTAGCAGAGCTCCATGGGCACTCTCAAAGCAGCGCGAGTTGGCACAGGTGGCAGCTTGTCCCTGGGCGGCACCTTGATATTCGTGGAAATCCTGCTGCCAGCCTGCCCCTGAGGTAGAAGGCCCTACCTGGTACTGACAAAGGCTTCTGCCCGGGCAAACAAAACCCACAAGTCCACACTCCTGGTCTCAGTTTGCAGAGCTCCATGGGCACTCTCAAAGCAGCGCGAGTTGGCACAGGTGTCAGCTTGTCCGTGGGCAGCATATTGGTATTCGGGGAAATCCAGCAGGCCGCCTGCCCGTCAGGATCAAAGCCCTACCTGGTATAGACAAAGGCTTCTGCATGCGGAAACAAAACCCACTAGCCCACGTTCCTGGTCTCAGTTTGCAGAGCTCCATGGGCACTCTCAAAGCATCCCGAGTTGGCACAGGTGGCAGCTTGTCCCTGGGCGGCACCTTGATATTCATGGAAATCCAGCAGGCGGCCGGCCCCTGAGGAACAAGGGCCTACCTGGCACTGACAAAGGCTTCTTCCCGCAGAAACGAAACCCACCACCCCACACTCCTGGTCTCAGTTTGCAGAGCTCCATGAGCACTCTCAAAGCAGCGCGAGTTGGCACAGGTGGCAGCTTGTCCCTGGGCGGCACCTTGATATTCTTGGAAATCCAGCAGGCAGCCGGCCCCTGAGGAACAAGGCCCTACGGGGTACTTACAAAGTGTTCTGCCCGGGGAAACAAAACCCACCAGCCTACGTTCCTGGTTTCAGTTTGCAGAGCTCTATGGGCACTCTCAAAGCAGCCCAAGTTTGCACAGGTGGCAGCTTGTCCATGGGAGGCACCTTGATATTCGTGGAAATCCAGCACGCAGCCGGCCCCTGAGGAACAAGGGCCTACCTAACACTGACAAAGGCTTCTTCCCGCAGAAACAAAACTCACCACCCCACGTTCCTGGTCTCAGTTTGCAGAGCTCCATGAGCACTCTCAAAGCAGCGCGAGTTGGCACAGGTGGCAGTTTGTCCCTGGGCGGCATCATGATATTCGTGGAAATCCAGCCGGCAGCCGGCCCCTGGGAAACAAGGCCCTACCTGGTACTGCAAATGCTTCTCCCCAAGGAGACAAACCCACCAGCCCACGTTCCTGGTCTCAGAATACAGTGCTCCTTGGGCACTCTCAAAGCAGCCCGAGTTAGCACGGGTGGCAGCTTGTCCCTGGGCGGCACCTTGATATTAGTGGAAATCCAGCAGGCAGCCGGCCCGAAAGGGCCGAGGGCCTAGCATGTACTACAAATGCTTCTGCCAAAGGAGACAAAACCCACGAGCCCACGTTCCTGCTCTCAGTTAGCAGAGCTCCATGGGCACTCTCAAAGCAGCGTGAGTTGGCACAGGTGGCAGCTTGTCCCTGGGCGGCATCTTGATATTCGTGGAAATCCTGCTGCCAGCCTGCCCCTGAGGTAGAAGGCACTACCTGGTACTGACAAATTGTTCTGCCCGGGAAAACAAAACTCAGCACGCCACGTTCCTGGTCTCATTTTGCAGAGCTCCATGGGCACTCTCAAAGCAGCGCGAGTTGGCGTGGGAGGCAGCTTGTCCCTGGGCGGCATCTTGATATTCGTGGAAATCCAGCAGGCAGCCGGCCCCTGGGAAACAGGGCCCTACATGGTACTGCAAATGCTTCTCCCCAAGGAGACAAACCCACCAGCCCACGTTCCTGGTCTCAGAATACAGTGCTCTGTGGGCACTCTCAAAGCAGCCCGAGTTAGCACGGGTGGCAGCTTGTCCCTGGGCAGCACCTTGATATTCGTGGAAATCCAGCAGGCAGCCTGCCCCTGAGGAACACGGCCCTGTCTGGTACTGACAGATGCTTCTGCATTGGGAAACAAAACCCACCAGCCCACGTTCCTGGTCTCTGTTTGCAGAGCTCCATGGGCACTCTCAAAGCAGCGCGAGTTGGCACAGGTGGCAGCTTGTCCCTGGGCGTCATCTTGATATACGTGGAAATCCAGCAGGCAGCCGGCCACAAATGGCCAAAGGCCTACCTGGTATTGACAATGGCTTCGTCCAAGGGAAACAAAACCCAAAACCCCACATTCCGGGTCTAAGTTTGCAGAGCACCATGGGCACCCTGAAAGCAGCCCAAGTTGGCACAGGTGGCAGCTTGTAGCTGGGCAGCATTTTGGTATTCGTGGAAATCCAGCAGGCAGCCTGCCCCTGAGGAACAAGGCCATACCTGGTACAGACAAGCGCTTCTGCATGGGGAAACAAAAGCCACCACCCCACATTCCTGGTCTCAGTATGCAGAGCTCCGTGGGCACTCTCAAAGCAGCCTGAGTTGACACAGGTGGCAGCTTGTCCCTGGGCGTCATCTTGATATACGTGGAAATCCAGCAGGCAGCCGGCCCCTTAGGGCCGAGCGCATACCTGGTAGTGCAAATGCTTCTGCCCAAGGAGACAAAACCCACCAGCCCACGTTCCTGGTCTCAGTTAGCAGAGATCCACGGGCACTCTCAAAGCAGCCCGAGTTGGCGTGGGAGGCAGCTTGTCCCTGGGGGGCACCTTGATATTCGTGGAAATCCAGAAGGCTGCCGGCCCCGAATGGCCGAGTGCCTACCGGGTACTGACGAAGGCTTCTGCCCGGGGAAACAAAACCCACCAGCCCACGTTCCTGGTCTCAGTTTGCAGAGCTCCATGGGCACTCTGAAAGCAGCCCAAGTTTGCACAGGTGGCAGCTTGTCCATGGGAGGCACCTTGATATTTGTGGAAATCCAGCACGCAGCCGGCCCCTGAGGAACAAGGGCCTACCTAACACTGACAAAGGCTTCTTCCTGAAGAAACAAAACTCACCACCCCACGTTCCTGGTCTCAGTTTGCAGAGCTCCATGGGCACTCTCAAAGCAGCGCGAGTTGGCACAGGTGGCAGGTTGTCCCGGGGCGGCACCTTGATATTCATGGAAATCCAGCAAGCAGCCTAACCATAAGGAACATGGGCCTACCTAGTACGGAACAACGCTTCTGCCCGGGGAAACAAAACCCACGACACCACGTTCCTGGTCTCAGTTTGCAGAGCTCCATGGGCACTTTCAAAGCAGCCCAAGTTTGCACAGGTGGCAGCTTGTCCATGGGAGGCACCTTGATATTCGTGGAAATCCAGCAGTCAGCCGGCCCCTGAGGAACAAGGGCCTACCTAACACTGACAAAGGCTTCTTCCTGAAGAAACAAAACTCACCACCCCACGTTCCTGGTCTCAGTTTGCAGAGCTCCATGGGCACTCTCAAAGCAGCGCGAGTTGGCACAGGTGGCAGTTTGTCCCTGGGCGGCATCATGATATTCGTGGAAATCCAGCAGGCAGCCGGCCCCTGGGAAACAAGGCCCTACCTGGTACTGCAAATGCTTCTCCCCAAGGAGACAAACCCACCAGCCCACGTTCCTGGTCTCAGAATACAGTGCTCCTTGGGCACTCTCAAAGCAGCCCGAGTTAGCACGGGTGGCAGCTTGTCCCTGGGCGGCACCTTGATATTCGTGGAAATCCAGCAGGCAGCCGGCCAGAAAGGGCAGAGGGCCTAGCTTGTACTACAAATGCTTCTGCCCAAGGAGACAAAACCCACGAGCCCACGTTCCTGCTCTCAGTTAGCAGAGCTCCGTGGGCACTCTCAAAGCAGCCCGAGTTGGCACAGGTGGCAGCTTGTCCCTGGGCGGCATCTTGATATTCGTGGAAATTCAGCAGGCAGCCTGCCCCTGAGGAACAAGGGCCTACCTGGTACTCACAAAGGCTTCTGCCCTGGGAAACAAAACCTACCAGCCCACGTTCCTGGTCTCAAAATACAGTGCTCCATGGGCACTCTCAAAGCAGCCCGAGTTGGCACAGGTGGCAGCTTGTCCCTGGGCGGCACCTTGATATACGTGGAAATCAAGCAGGCCACAGACCAGAAAGGGCCGAGGGCCTAGCTAGTACTGCAAATGCTTCTGCCCAAGGAGTCAAAACCCACCAGCCCACGTTCCTGCTCTCAGTTAGCAGAGCTCCATGGGCACTCTCAAAGCAGCGCGAGTTGGCACAGGTGGCAGCTTGTCCCTGGGCGGCACCTTGATATTCGTGGAAATCCTGCTGCCAGCCTGCCCCTGAGGTAGAAGGCCCTACCTGGTACTGACAAAGGCTTCTGCCCGGGCAAACAAAACCCACAAGTCCACACTCCTGGTCTCAGTTTGCAGAGCTCCATGGGCACTCTCAAAGCAGCTCAAGTTGGCACAGGTGGCAGCTTGCCCGTGGGCAGCATATTGGTATTCGGGGAAATCCAGCAGGCCGCCTGCCCGTCAGGATCAAGGCCCTACCTGGTATAGATAAAGGCTTCTGCATGCGGAAACAAAACCCACCAGCCCACGTTCCTGGTCTCAGTTTGCAGAGCTCCATGGGCACTCTTAAAGCAGCCCAAGTTTGCACAGGTGGCAGCTTGTCCATGGGAGGCACCTTGATATTCATGGAAATCCAGCAGGCAGCCGGCCCCTGAGGAACAAGGGCCTACCTGGCACTGACAAAGGCTTCTTCCAGCAAAAAAGAAACCCACCACCCCACACTCCTGGTCTCAGTTTGCAGAGCTCCATGAGCACTCTCAAAGCAGCGCGAGTTGGCACAGGTGGCAGCTTGTCCCTGGGCGGCACCTTGATATTCTTGGAAATCCAGCAGGCAGCCTGCCCCTGAGGAACAAGGCCGTACGGGGTACTTACAAAGTGTTCTGCCCAGGGAAACAAAACCCACCAGCCCACGTTCCTGGTTTCAGTTTGCAGAGCTCCGTGGGCACTCTCAAAGCAGCCCAAGTTTGCACAGGTGGCAGCTTGTCCATGGGGGGCACCTTGATATTCGTGGAAATCCAGCACGCAGCCGGCCCCTGAGGAACAAGGGCCTACCTAACACTGACAAAGGCTTCTTCCCGCAGAAACAAAACTCACCACCCCACGTTCCTGGTCTCAGTTTGCAGAGCTCCATGAGCACTCTCAAAGCAGCGCGAGTTGGCACAGGTGGCAGCTAGTCCCTGGGCGGCATCATGATATTCGTGGAAATCCAGCCGGCAGCCGGCCCCTGGGAAACAAGGCCCTACCTGGTACTGCAAATGCTTCTCCCCAAGGAGACAAACCCACCAGCCCACGTTCCTGGTCTCAGAATACAGTGCTCCTTGGGCACTCTCAAAGCAGCCCGAGTTAGCACGGGTGGCAGCTTGTCCCTGGACGGCACCTTGATATTAGTGGAAATCCAGCAGGCAGCCGGCCCGAAAGGGCCGAGGGCCTAGCTTGTACTACAAATGCTTCTGCCCAAGGAGACAAAACCCACCAGCCCACGTTCCTTCTCTCAGTTAGCAGAGCTCCATGGGCACTCTCAAAGCAGCCCGAGTTGGCACAGGTGGCAGGTTGTCCCTGGGCGGCATCTTGATATTCGTGGAAATCCTGCTGCCAGCCTGCCCCTGAGGTAGAAGGCACTACCTGGTACTGACAAATTGTTCTGCCCGGGAAAACAAAACTCAGCACGCCACGTTCCTGGTCTCATTTTGCAGAGCTCCATGGGCACTCTCAAAGCAGCGCGAGTTGGCGTGGGAGGCAGCTTGTCCCTGGGCGGCATCTTGATATTCGTGGAAATCCAGCAGGCAGCCGGCCCCTGGGAAACAGGGCCCTACATGGTACTGCAAATGCTTCTCCCCAAGGAGACAAACCCACCAGCCCACGTTCCTGGTCTCAGAATACAGTGCTCTGTGGGCACTCTCAAAGCAGCCCGAGTTAGCACGGGTGGCAGCTTGTCCCTGGGCAGCACCTTGATATTCGTGGAAATCCAGCAGGCAGCCTGCCCCTGAGGAACACGGCCCTGTCTGGTACTGACAGATGCTTCTGCATTGGGAAACAAAACCCACCAGCCCACGTTCCTGGTCTCTGTTTGCAGAGCTCCATGGGCACTCTCAAAGCAGCGCGAGTTGGCACAGGTGGCAGCTTGTCCCTGGGCGTCATCTTGATATACGTGGAAATCCAGCAGGCAGCCGGCCACAAATGGCCAAAGGCCTACCTGGTATTGACAATGGCTTCGTCCAAGGGAAACAAAACCCAAAACCCCACATTCCGGGTCTAAGTTTGCAGAGCACCATGGGCACCCTGAAAGCAGCCCAAGTTGGCACAGGTGGCAGCTTGTAGCTGGGCAGCATTTTGGTATTCGTGGAAATCCAGCAGGCAGCCTGCCCCTGAGGAACAAGGCCATACCTGGTACAGACAAGCGCTTCTGCATGGGGAAACAAAAGCCACCACCCCACATTCCTGGTCTCAGTATGCAGAGCTCCGTGGGCACTCTCAAAGCAGCCTGAGTTGACACAGGTGGCAGCTTGTCCCTGGGCGTCATCTTGATATACGTGGAAATCCAGCAGGCAGCCGGCCCCTTAGGGCCGAGGGCATACCTGGTAGTGCAAATGCTTCTGCCCAAGGAGACAAAACCCACCAGCCCACGTTCCTGGTCTCAGTTAGCAGAGATCCACGGGCACTCTCAAAGCAGCCCGAGTTGGCGTGGGAGGCAGCTTGTCCCTGGGGGGCACCTTGATATTCGTGGAAATCCAGAAGGCTGCCGGCCCCGAATGGCCGAGTGCCTACCGGGTACTGACGAAGGCTTCTGCCCGGGGAAACAAAACCCACCAGCCCACGTTCCTGGTCTCAGTTTGCAGAGCTCCATGGGCACTCTGAAAGCAGCCCAAGTTTGCACAGGTGGCAGCTTGTCCATGGGAGGCACCTTGATATTTGTGGAAATCCAGCACGCAGCCGGCCCCTGAGGAACAAGGGCCTACCTAACACTGACAAAGGCTTCTTCCTGAAGAAACAAAACTCACCACCCCACGTTCCTGGTCTCAGTTTGCAGAGCTCCATGGGCACTCTCAAAGCAGCGCGAGTTGGCACAGGTGGCAGGTTGTCCCGGGGCGGCACCTTGATATTCATGGAAATCCAGCAAGCAGCCTAACCATAAGGAACATGGGCCTACCTAGTACGGAACAACGCTTCTGCCCGGGGAAACAAAACCCACGACACCACGTTCCTGGTCTCAGTTTGCAGAGCTCCATGGGCACTTTCAAAGCAGCCCAAGTTTGCACAGGTGGCAGCTTGTCCATGGGAGGCACCTTGATATTCGTGGAAATCCAGCAGTCAGCCGGCCCCTGAGGAACAAGGGCCTACCTAACACTGACAAAGGCTTCTTCCTGAAGAAACAAAACTCACCACCCCACGTTCCTGGTCTCAGTTTGCAGAGCTCCATGGGCACTCTCAAAGAAGCGCGAGTTGGCACAGGTGGCAGTTTGTCCCTGGGCGGCATCATGATATTCGTGGAAATCCAGCAGGCAGCCGGCCCCTGGGAAACAAGGCCCTACCTGGTACTGCAAATGCTTCTCCCCAAGGAGACAAACCCACCAGCCCACGTTCCTGGTCTCAGAATACAGTGCTCCTTGGGCACTCTCAAAGCAGCCCGAGTTAGCACGGGTGGCAGCTTGTCCCTGGGCGGCACCTTGATATTCGTGGAAATCCAGCAGGCAGCCGGCCAGAAAGGGCAGAGGGCCTAGCTTGTACTACAAATGCTTCTGCCCAAGGAGACAAAACCCACGAGCCCACGTTCCTGCTCTCAGTTAGCAGAGCTCCGTGGGCACTCTCAAAGCAGCCCGAGTTGGCACAGGTGGCAGCTTGTCCCTGGGCGGCATCTTGATATTCGTGGAAATTCAGCAGGCAGCCTGCCCCTGAGGAACAAGGGCCTACCTGGTACTCACAAAGGCTTCTGCCCTGGGAAACAAAACCTACCAGCCCACGTTCCTGGTCTCAAAATACAGTGCTCCATGGGCACTCTCAAAGCAGCCCGAGTTGGCACAGGTGGCAGCTTGTCCCTGGGCGGCACCTTGATATACGTGGAAATCAAGCAGGCCACAGACCAGAAAGGGCCGAGGGCCTAGCTAGTACTGCAAATGCTTCTGCCCAAGGAGTCAAAACCCACCAGCCCACGTTCCTGCTCTCAGTTAGCAGAGCTCCATGGGCACTCTCAAAGCAGCGCGAGTTGGCACAGGTGGCAGCTTGTCCCTGGGCGGCACCTTGATATTCGTGGAAATCCTGCTGCCAGCCTGCCCCTGAGGTAGAAGGCCCTACCTGGTACTGACAAAGGCTTCTGCCCGGGCAAACAAAACCCACAAGTCCACACTCCTGGTCTCAGTTTGCAGAGCTCCATGGGCACTCTCAAAGCAGCTCAAGTTGGCACAGGTGGCAGCTTGCCCGTGGGCAGCATATTGGTATTCGGGGAAATCCAGCAGGCCGCCTGCCCGTCAGGATCAAGGCCCTACCTGGTATAGATAAAGGCTTCTGCATGCGGAAACAAAACCCACCAGCCCACGTTCCTGGTCTCAGTTTGCAGAGCTCCATGGGCACTCTTAAAGCAGCCCAAGTTTGCACAGGTGGCAGCTTGTCCATGGGAGGCACCTTGATATTCATGGAAATCCAGCAGGCAGCCGGCCCCTGAGGAACAAGGGCCTACCTGGCACTGACAAAGGCTTCTTCCAGCAAAAAAGAAACCCACCACCCCACACTCCTGGTCTCAGTTTGCAGAGCTCCATGAGCACTCTCAAAGCAGCGCGAGTTGGCACAGGTGGCAGCTTGTCCCTGGGCGGCACCTTGATATTCTTGGAAATCCAGCAGGCAGCCTGCCCCTGAGGAACAAGGCCGTACGGGGTACTTACAAAGTGTTCTGCCCAGGGAAACAAAACCCACCAGCCCACGTTCCTGGTTTCAGTTTGCAGAGCTCCGTGGGCACTCTCAAAGCAGCCCAAGTTTGCACAGGTGGCAGCTTGTCCATGGGGGGCACCTTGATATTCGTGGAAATCCAGCACGCAGCCGGCCCCTGAGGAACAAGGGCCTACCTAACACTGACAAAGGCTTCTTCCCGCAGAAACAAAACTCACCACCCCACGTTCCTGGTCTCAGTTTGCAGAGCTCCATGAGCACTCTCAAAGCAGCGCGAGTTGGCACAGGTGGCAGCTAGTCCCTGGGCGGCATCATGATATTCGTGGAAATCCAGCCGGCAGCCGGCCCCTGGGAAACAAGGCCCTACCTGGTACTGCAAATGCTTCTCCCCAAGGAGACAAACCCACCAGCCCACGTTCCTGGTCTCAGAATACAGTGCTCCTTGGGCACTCTCAAAGCAGCCCGAGTTAGCACGGGTGGCAGCTTGTCCCTGGACGGCACCTTGATATTAGTGGAAATCCAGCAGGCAGCCGGCCCGAAAGGGCCGAGGGCCTAGCTTGTACTACAAATGCTTCTGCCCAAGGAGACAAAACCCACCAGCCCACGTTCCTTCTCTCAGTTAGCAGAGCTCCATGGGCACTCTCAAAGCAGCCCGAGTTGGCACAGGTGGCAGGTTGTCCCTGGGCGTCATCTTGATATTCGTGGAAATCCTGCTGCCAGCCTGCCCCTGAGGTAGAAGGCCCTACCTGGTACTGACAAATTGTTCTGCCCGGGAAAACAAAACTCAGCACGCCACGTTCCTGGTCTCAGTTTGCAGAGCTCCATGGGCACTCTCAAAGCAGCCCGAGTTGGCGTGGGAGGCAGCTTGTCCCTGGGCGGCATCATGATATTCGTGGAAATCCAGCCGGCAGCCGGCCCCTGGGAAACAGGGCCCTACCTGGTACTGCAAATGCTTCTCCCCAAGGATACAAACCCACCAGCCCACGTTCCTGGTCTCAGAATACAGTGCTCTGTGGGCACTCTCAAAGCAGCCCGAGTTAGCACGGGTGGCAGCTTGTCCCTGGGCAGCACCTTGATATTCGTGGAAATCCAGCAGGCAGCCTGCCCCTGAGGAACACGGCCCTGTCTGGTACTGACAGATGCTTCTGCATTGGGAAACAAAACCCACCAGCCCACGTTCCTGGTCTCTGTTTGCAGAGCTCCATGGGCACTCTCAAAGCAGCGCGAGTTGGCACAGGTGGCAGCTTGGCCCTGGGCGGCACCTTGATATTCGTGGAAATCCAGCAGGCAGCCGGCCACAAATGGCCAAAGGCCTACCTGGTATTGACAATGGCTTCGTCCAAGGGAAACAAAACCCAAAACCCCACATTCCAGGTCTAAGTTTGCAAAGCACCATGGGCACCCTGAAAGCAGCCCAAGTTGGCACAGGTGGCAGCTTGTAGCTGGGCAGCATTTTGGTATTCGTGGAAATCCAGCAGGCAGCCTGCCCCTGAGGAACAAGGCCATACCTGGTACAGACAAGCGCTTCTGCATGGGGAAACAAAAGCCACCACCCCACGTTCCTGGTCTCAGTATGCAGAGCTCCGTGGGCACTCTCAAAGCAGCCTGAGTTGACACAGGTGGCAGCTTGTCCCGGGGCGTCATCTTGATATACGTGGAAATCCAGCAGGCAGCCGGCCCCGAAGGGCCGAGGGCATACCTGGTAGTGCAAATGCTTCTGCCCAAGGAAACAAAACCCACCAGCCCACGTTCCTGGTCTCAGTTAGCAGAGATCCACGGGCACTCTCAAAGCAGCCCGAGTTGGCGTGGGAGGCAGCTTGTCCCTGGGGGGCACCTTGATATTCGTGGAAATCCAGAAGGCTGCCGGCCCCGAATGGCCGAGTGTCTACCGGGTACTGACAAAGGCTTCTGCCCGGGAAAACAAAACCCACCAGCCCACGTTCCTGGTCTCAGTTTGCAGAGATCCATGGGCACTCTCAAAGCAGCCCAAGTTTGCACAGGTGGCAGCTTGTCCATGGGAGGCACCTTGATATTTGTGGAAATCCAGCAAGCAGCCTAACCATAAGGAACATGGGCCTACCTAGTACGGAACAATGCTTCTGCCCGGGGAAACAAAACCCAAAACACCACGTTCCTGCTCTCAGTTAGCAGAGCTCCATGGGCACTTTCAAAGCAGGCTGAGTTTCCTCCGGTGGCAGCCTGTCCCTGGGCAGCATCTTGATATTCGTGGAAATCCTGCTGCCAGCCTGCCCCTGAGGTAGAAGGCCCTACCTGGTACAGACAAAGGCTTCTGCCCGGGCAAACAAAACCCACAAGTCCACACTCCTGGTCTGAGTTTGCAGAGCTCCATGGGCACTCTCAAAACAGCCTGAGTTGACACAGGTGGCAGCTTGTCCCTGGGCGTCATCTTGATATTCGTGGAAATCCAGCAGGCAGCCGGCCCCGGAAGAACAAGGCCCTACCTGGTACCTAAAAGGCTTCTGCCCAAGGAGACAAAACCCACCAGCCCACGTTCCTGGTCTCAGTTAGCAGAGCTCCATGGGCACCCTCAAAGGAGCCCAAGTTGGCACAGTTCGCAGATTGTCTGTGGGCAGCATATTGGTATTCAGGGAAATCCAGCAGGCCGCCTGCCCGTCAGGATCCAGGCCCTACCTGGTATAGACAAAGGTTTCTGCATGGGGAAACAAAACATACCAGCCCACGTTCCTGGTCTCAGTATGCAGAGCTCCGTGGGCACTCTCAAAGCAGCCAGAGTTTGCACAGGTGGCAGGTTGTCCCTGGGCGGCACCTTGATATTCGTGGAAATCCAGCACGCAGCCGGCCACAAATGGCCGAAGGCCTACCAGGTACAGACAAAGGCTTCTGCCTGGGGAAACAAAACCCACCAGCCCACGTTCCTGGTCTCAGTTTGCAGAGCTCCATGGGCACTCTCAAAGCAGCCCAAGTTTGCACAGGTGGCAGCTTGTCCATGGGAGGCACCTTGATATTCATGGAAATCCAGCAGGCAGCCTGCCCCTGAGGAACAATGGCCTACCTGGCACAGACAAAGGCTTCTTCCCGCAGAAACGAAACCCACCACCCCACACTCCTGGACTCAGTTTGCAGAGCTCCATGAGCACTCTCAAAGCAGCCCGAGTTGGCACAGGTGGCAGCTTGTCCCTGGGCGGCACCTTGATATTCGCAGAAATCCAGAAAGCGGCCTAACCCTAGGAAACAGTGGCCTACCTAGTACTGACAATGGCTTCTGCCCAAGGAGACAAAACCCACCAGCCCACGTTCCTGGTTTCAGTTTGCAGAGCTCCGTGGGCACACTCAAAGCAGCCCGAGTTGGCACGGGTGGCAGCTTGTCCCTGCGCGGCACCTTGATATACGTGGAAATCCAGCAGGCCACAGGCCAGAAAGGGCCGATGGCCTAGCTAGTACTGCAAATGCTTCTCCCCAAGGAGACAAAACCCACCAGCCCACGTTCCTGGTCTCAGAATACAGAGCTCCATGGGCACTCTCAAAGCAGCCCGAGTTGGCACAGGTGGCAGCTTGTCCCTGGGCGGCACCTTGATATTCTTGAAAATCCAGCAGGCAGCCTGCCCCTGAGGAACAAGGCCGTACGGGGTAATTACAAAGTGTTCTGCCCGGGGAAACAAAACCCACCAGCCCACGTTCCTGGTTTCAGTTTGCAGAGCCCCGTGGGCACTCTCAAAGCAGCCCAAGTTGTCACAGGTGGCAGCTTGTCCCTGGGCAGCATCTTGATATTCGTGGAAATCCAGCACGCAGCCGGCCACAAATGGCCGAAGGCCTACCTGGTACAGACAAAGGCTTCTTCTTGGGGAAACAAAACCCACCAGCCCACGTTCCTGGTCTCAGTATGCAGAGATCCATGGGCACTCTCAAAGCAGCCCAAGTTTGCACAGGTGCCTGCTTGTCCCTGGGCGGCACCTTGATATTCGTGGAAATCCAGCAGGCACCAGGCCAGAAAGGGCCGAGGGCCTAGCTTGCACTGCAAATGCTTCTGCCCAAGGAGACAAAACCCACCAGCCCACGTTCCTGCTCTCAGTTAGCAGAGCTCCATGGGCACTCTCAAAGCAGCCCGAGTTGGCACAGGTGGCAGCTTGTCCCTGGGCAGCACCTTGATATTCATGGAAATCCAGCAAGCGGCCTAAGCCTTAGAAACAGTGGCCTACCTAGTACTGACAATGGCTTCTGCCCGGGGAAACAAAACCCACCAGCCTACGTTCCTGGTCTCAGTTTGCAGAGCTCCGTGGGCACTCTCAAAGCCGCCCGAGTTGGCACAGGTGGCAGCTTGTCCCTGGGCGGCACCTTGATATTCGTGGAAATCCAGCAGGCAGCCGGCCACAAATGGACAAAGGCATACCTGGTATTGACAATGGCTTCGTCCAAAGGAGAGAAAAGCCACAAGCCCATGTTCCTGGTCTCAGTTTGCAGAGCTCCATGGGCACTCTCAAAGCAGCGCGAGTTGGCACAGGTGGCAGGTTGTCCCTGGGCGGCACCTTGATATTCGTGGAAATCCAGCAGGCAGCCTGCCCCTGAGGAACAATGCCCTACCGGGTACTGACAAAGTGTTCTGCCCGGGGAAACAAAACCCACCAGTCCACACTCCTGGTCTCACTTTGCAGAGCTCCATGGGCACTCCCAAAGCAGCGCGAGTTGGCACAGGTGGCAGCTTGTCCCTGGGCGGCACCTTGATATTTGTGAAAATCCAGCAGGCAGCCGCCCCCGAAGGGCTGAGGGCCGACCTGGCACTGCAAATTCATCTGCCCAAGGAGACAAAACCCACCACCCCATGTTCCTGCTCTCGGATTACAGTGCTCCGTGGGCACTCTCAAAGCAGCCCGATTTGGCGTGGGAGGCAGCTTGTCCCTGGGCGGCATCTTGATATTCGTGGAAATCCAGAAGGCTGCTGGCCCCGAATGGCCGAGGGCCTACTGGGTACAGACAAAGGCTTCTGCCCGGGGAAACAAAACCCACCACCCCATGTTCCTGGTCTCAGTTAGCAGAGCTCCATGGGCACTCTCAAAGCAGCCCGAGTTGGCACAGGTGGCAGCTTGTCCCTGCGCAGAATCTTGGTATTCGGGGAAATCCAGCAGGCAGCCTGCCCGTCAGGAACAAGGCCCTACCTGGTATAGACAAGGGCTTCTGCATGGGGAAACAAAACCCACCAGCCCACGTTCCTGGTCTCATTATGCAGAGCTCCATGGGCACTCTCAAAGCAGCCCGACATGGCACAGGTGGCATGTTGTCCATGGGGGCACCTTGATATTCGTGGAAATCCAGCACGCAGCCGGCCACAAATGGCCGAAGGCCTACCTGCTACAGACAAAGGCTTCTGCATGGGGAAACAAATCTCAGCACCCCACGTTCCTGGTCTCAGTTTGCAGAGCTCCATGGGCACTCTCAAAGCAGCCCATGTTTGCACAGGTGGCAGCTTGTCCATGGGAGGCACCTTGATATTCGTGGAAATCCAGCAGGCAGCCGGCCCCTCAGGGACAAGGGCCTACCTGGCACTGACAAAGACTTCTTCCAGCAGAAACAAAACCCACCACCTCACGTTCCTGGTCTCAGTTTGAAGACCTCCATGAGCACTCTCAAAGGAGCCCGAGTTGGCACAGGTGGCAGCTTGTCCCTGGGCGGCATCTTGACATTCGTGGAAATCCAGCTGGCAGCCGGCCCCTGAGAAACAGGGCCCTACCTGGTACTGCAAATGCTTCTCCCGAAGAAGACAAACCCACCAGCCCACGTTCCTGGTCTCAGAATACAGTTCTCTGTGGGCACTCTCAAAGCAGCCCGAGTTAGCACGGGTGGCAGCTTGTCCCTGGGCGGCACCTTGATATTCGTGGAAATCCAGCAGCCAGCCAGCCAGAAAAGGCCGAGGGCCTAGCTTGTACTACAAATGCTTCTGCCCAAGGAGGCAAAACCCACCAGCCCACGTTCCTGCTCTCAGTTAGCAGAGCTCCATGGGCACTCTCAAAGCAGCCCGAGTTGGCACAGGTGGCAGCTTGTCCCTGGGCGGCATCTTGATATTCGTGGAAATCCTGCTGCCAGCCTGCCCCTGAGGTAGAAGGCACTAACTGGCACTGACAAATTGTTCTGCCCGGGAAAACAAAACTCAGCACGCCACGTTCCTGGTCTCATTTTGCAGAGCTCCATGGGCACTCTCAAAGCAGCGCGAGTTGGCGTGGGAGGCAGCTTGTCCGTGGGCGGCATCTTGATATTCGTGGAAATCCAGCAGGCAACCGGCCCCTGGGAAACAGGGCCCTACCTGGTACTGCAAATGCTTCTCCCCAAGGAGACAAACCCACCAGCCCACGTTCCTGGTCTCAGAATACAGTGCTCTGTGGGCACTCTCAAAGCAGCCCGAGTTAGCACGGGTGGCAGCTTGTCCCTGGGCGGCACCTTGATATTCGTGGAAATCCAGCAGGCAGCCTGCCCCTGAGGAACACGGCCCTGTCTGGTACTGACAGATGCTTCTGCATTGGGAAACAAAAGCCACCACCCCACGTTCCTGGTCTCAGTTTGCAGAGCTCCATGGGCACTCTCAAAGCAGAAGAGTTGGCACAGGTGGCAGCTTGGCCCTGAGCGGCACCTTGATATTCGTGGAAATCCAGCAGGCAGCCGGCCACAAATGGCCAAAGGCCTGCCTGGTATTGACAATGGCTTCGTCCAAGGGAAACAAAACCCAAAACCCCACATTCAAGTTCTAAGTGTGCAGGGCTCCATGGGAACCCTCAAAGCAGCCCAAGTTGGCACAGGTGGCAGCTTGTGCCTGGGCGGCACCTTGATATTCGTGGAAATCCAGCAGGCAGCCGGCCCCGGAAGAACAAGGCCCTACCTGGTACTGCAAAGGCTTCTGCCCAAGGAGACAAAACCCACCAGCCCACCTTCCTGGTCTCATTTAGCAGAGCTCCATGGGCACCCTCAAAGCAGCCCGAGTTGGCACAGGTGGCAGCTTGACCCTGGGCAGCATATTGGTATTCATGGAAATCCAGCAGGCCACCTGCCCGTCCGGAACAAGGCCCTACCTGGTATAGACAAAGGCTTCTTCCTGGGAAAACAAAACCCACCAGCCCACGTTCTTGGTCTCAGTATGCAGAGCTCCGTGGGCACTCTCAAAGCAGCCTGGGTTGGCACAGGTGGCAGGTTGTACCTGGGCGGGACCTTGATATTCGTGGAAATCCAGCACGCAGCCGGCCACAAATGGCCGAAGGCCTACCTGCTACAGACAAAGGCTTCTGCATGGGGAAACAAAACACAGCACCCCACGTTCCTGGTCTAACCATAAGAAACAGGGGCCTACCTTGTACGGACAAAGGCTTCTGCCCGGGAAAACAAAACCCACCAGCCCACGTTCCTCTTCTCAGTATGCAGAGCTCCACGGGCACTCTCAAAGCAGCCCGAGTTGGCACGGGTGGCAGCTTGTCCCTGGGCAGCATCATGATATTCGTGGAAATCCCGCCGGCAGACGGCCCCTGAGAAACAAGGCCCTACCTGGTACTGCAAATGCTTCTCCCCAAGGAGACAAAACCCACCAGCCCACGTTCCTTGTCTCAGAATACAGTGCTCCATGGGCACCCTCAAAGCAGCCCGAGTTAGCACGGGTGGCAGCTTGTCCCTGGGCGGCACCTTGATATACGTGGAAATCCAGCAGGCAGCCGGCCAGAAAGGGCCGAGGGCCTAGCTAGTAGTGCAAATGCTTCTGCCCAAGGAGACAAAACCCACGAGCCCACGTTCCTGCTCTCAGTTAGCAGAGCTCCATGGGCACTCTCAAAGCAGCGTGAGTGGGCACAGCTGGCAGCTTGTCCCTGGGCGGCATCTTGATATTCGTGGAAATTCCGCAGGCACCCTGCCCCTGACGAACAAGGGCCTACCTGGTACTCACAAAGGCTTCTGCCCTGGGAAACAAAACCTACCAGCCCACGTTCCTGCTCCCAAAATACAGTGCTCCATGGGCACTCTCAAAGCAGCCCGAGTTGGCACAGGTGGCAGGTTGTCCCTGGGCGGCACCTTGATATACGTGGAAATCCAGCAGGCACCAGGCCAGAAAGGGCCGAGGGCCTAGCTAGTACTGCAAATGCTTCTCCCCAAGGAGACAAACCCACCAGCCCACGTTCCTGCTCTCAGTGTGCAGAGCTCCATGGTCACTCTCAAAGGAGCCCGAGTTGGTACAGGTGGCAGCTTGTCCCTGGGCGGCACCTTGATATTCGTGGAAATCCTGCTGCCAGCCTGCCCCTGAGGTAGAAGGCCCTACCTGGTACTGACAAAGGCTTCTGCCCGGGAAAACAAAACTCAGCATGCCACGTTCCTGGTCTCATTTTGCAGAGCTCCATGGGCACTCTCAAAACAGCCCGAGTTGGCGTGGGAGGAAGCTTGTCCCAGGGCGGAACCTTGATATTCGTGGAAATCCAGCAAGCAGCCTAACCATAAGGAACAGGGGCCTACCTAGTACGGAAAAATGCTTCTGCCCGCGGAAACAAAACCTACCACCCCACGTTCCTGGTCTCAGTTTGCAGAGCTCCATGGGCACTTTCAAAGCAGCCTGAGTTTCCTCCTGTGGCAGCCGGTCCCAGGGCGGCATCTTGATATTCGTGGAAATCCAGCAGGCAGCCTGCCCCTGAGGAACAAGGGCCTACCTTGTACTCACAAAGGCTTCTACCCTGGGAAACAAAACTTACCAGCCCACGTTCCTGGTCTCAAAATACAGTGCTCCATGGGCACTCTCAAAGCAGCCCGAGTTGGCACAGGTGGCAGCTTGTCCCTGGGGGGCACCTTGATATACGTGGAAATCCAGCAGGGCACGGCCAGAAAGGGCCGAGGGCGTAGCTAGTACTGCAAATGCTTCTGCCCAAGGAGACAAAACCCACCAGCCCACGTTCCTGGTCTCAGTTTGCAGTGCTCCATGGGCACTCTCAAAGCAGCGCGAGTTGGCACAGGTGGCAGCTTGTCCCTGGGCAGCATCTTGATATTCGTGGAAATCCAGGAATCAGCCTAACCCTAAAGAACAAGGGCCTACCTAGTATAGACAAATGCTTATTTCCGCGGAAACAAAACCCACCACCCCACGTTCCTGGTCTCAGTTTGCAGAGCTCCATGGGCACTCTCAAAGCAGCCCGAGTTTGCACAGGTAGCAGCTTGTCCCTGGGCGGCATCTTGATATTCGTGGAAATTCAGCTGCCAGCCTGCCCCTGAGGTAGAAGGCCCTACCTGGTACTAACAAAGGCTTCTGCCCAGGACAACAAAACACAGCACGCCACGTTCCTGGTCTCAGTTTGCAGAGCTCCATGGGCACTCTCAAATCGGCCCAAGTTGGCACTGGTGGCAGCTTGTCCCTGGGCGGCATCTTGATATTCGTGGAAATCCAGAAGGCTGCCGGCCCCTAAGGTCCGGGGGTCTACCTGGAACAGAGAAAGGCTTCTGCCTGGGAAAACAAAACTCACCACGCCACGTTCTTGGTCTCAGTTTGCAGAGATCCATGGGCACTCTCAAAGCAGCCCGAGTTGGCACAGGTGGCAGCTTGTCCCTGGGCGGCACCATGATTTTTGTGGAAATCCAGCAGGCAACCGGCGCCGAAGGGCCCAGGGCCGACATGGCACAGAGAAAGGCTTCTGACTGAGGAAACAAAATCCACCAGCCCATGTTCCTGGTCTCAGTTTGCAGAGCTTCATGAGCACTCTCAAAGCAGCCCTAGTTGGCACAGGTGGCAGCTTATCCCTGGGCGGCATCTTGTTTTACGTGGAAATCCAGCAAGCAGCCTATCCATAAGGAACAGGGGCCTACCTAGTACGGAAAAATGCTTCTGCCCGCAGAAACAAAACCCAGCAGCCCAAGTTCCTGGTCTCAGTTAGCAGAGCTCCATGGGCACTCTCAATGCAGCCTGAGTTGCCTCGGGTGGCAGCCTGTCCCTGGGCGGCATCTTGATATTCGTGGAAATTCAGCTGCCAGCTTCCCCTGAGGAATAATGGCCTACCTAGTACTGACAAAGGCTTCTGCCCTGGGAAACAAAAGCCACCAGCCCACGTTCCTGGTCTCAGTTTGCAGAGCTCCATGGGCACTCTCAAAGCAGCCCGAGTTGGCACAGGTGGCAGCTTGTCCCTGGGCGGCACCTTCATATTTGTGGAAATCCAGAAGGCCGCCAGCCAGAAAGGGCCTGAGGGCCTAGCTAGTACTGCAAATGCTTCTGCCCAAGGAGACAAAACCAACCAGCCCACGTTCCTGGTCTCAGTTTGCAGAGCTCCATGAGCACTCTCAAAGCAGCACGAGATGGCACAGGTGGCAGCTTGTCCCTGGGCGGCACCTTGATCTTCGTGGAAATCCAGCCGGCAGCCGGCCCCCAGAAACAAGGCCCTACCTGGTACTGCAAATGCTTCTGCCCAAGGAGACAAAACCCACCAGCCCACGTTCCTGGTCTCAGAATACAGTGCTCCATGGGCACTCTCAAAGCAGCCCGAGTTAGCACGGGTGGCAGCTTGTCCCTGGGCAGCACCTTCATATACGTGGAAATCCAGCAGACAGTCGGCCAGAAAGGGCCGAGATCCTAGCTAGTACTGCAAAAGCTTCTGCCCAAGGAGACAAAACCCACCAGCCCACGTTCCTGGTCTCAGTTAGCAGAGCTCCATGGGCACTCTCAAAGCAGCCCGAGATGGCACAGGTGGCAGCTTGTCCCTGGACGGCATTTTCAGATTTGTGGAAATCCAGTAGGCATCCTGCCCTTGAGGAACAAGGCCCTACCTGGTACTGACAAAGGCTTCTGCCCAGGAAAACAAAACTCAGCACTCCACGTTCCTGGTCTCAGTTTGCAGAGATCCATGCGCACTATCAAAGCAGCCCGAGTAGGCACAGGAGGCAGCTTGTCCCTGGGCGGCATCTTGATATTCGTGGAAATCCAGCAGGCAGCCGCCCCCGAAGGGCTGAGGGCCGACCTGGTACTGCAAATGCTTCTGCCCAAGGCGACAAAACCCACCAGGCCACGTTCCTGGTCTCAGATTATAGTGCTCCGTTGGCACTCTCAAAGCAGCCCGATTTGTCGTGGGAGGTAGCTTGTCCCTGGGCGGCATCTTGATATTCGTGGAAATCCAGAAGGCTGCTGGCCCCGACTGGCCGAGGGCCTATTGGGTACAGAAAAAGGCTTCTGCCCGGGAAAACAAAAACCACCACCCCACGTTCCTGGTCTCAGTTAGCAGAGCTCCATGGGCACTCTCAAAGCAGCCCGAGTTGGCACAGGTGGCAGCTTGTCCCTGGGCGGCACCTTGATATTCGTGGAAATCCCGGAAGCGGCCTAACCCTAAGGAATAGGAGCCTACCTAGTACTGACAAAGGCTTCTGCCCGGCGAAAGAAAACCCACCAGCCCACGTTCCTGGTCTCATTTTGCAGAGATCCGTGGGCACGCTCAAAGCAGCCCGATTTGGCGTGGGAGGCAGCTTGTCCTTGGGCGGCATCTTGATATTCGTGGAAATTCAGAAGGCTGCTGGCCCCGAATGGCCGAGGGCCTACTGGGTACTGACAAAGGCTACTGCCCGGGGAAACAAAACCCACCAGCCGACGTTCCTGGTCTCAGTTTGCAGAGCTCCATGGGCACTCTCAGAGCAGCCTGAGTTGGCACAGGTGGCAGCTTGTCCCATGGCGGCACCTTGATATTCGTGGAAATCCAGCAAGCGGCCTAACCATAAGGAACAGGGGCCTACCTAGTATTGACAAAGGCTTCTGCCCGGGGAAACAAAACCCACCAGCCCACGTTCCTGGTCTCAGTTTGCAGAGCTCCATGGGCACTCTCAAAGCAGCCCGAGTTGGCACAGGTGGCAGGTTGTCCCTGGGCGGCACCTTGATATTCGTGGAAATCCAGCCGGCAGCCGGCCACAAATGGCCAAAGGCCTACCTGGTATTGACAATGGCGTCCTCCAAGGGCAACAAAACCCACCAGCCCACGTTCCAGGTCTCAGTTTGCAGAGCTCCATGGGCACTCTCAAAGCAGCGTGAGTTGGCACAGGTGGCAGCTTGTCCCTGGGCGGCACCTTGATATACGGGGAAATCCAGCGGCAACCGGCCCCGAAGCGCTGAGGGCCTACGTGGTACTGCAAATGCTTCTGCCCAAGGAGACAAAACCCACCAGCCCACGTTCCTAGTCTCAGTTTGCAGATCTCCACGGGCACTCTCAAAGCAGCCCGAGTTGGCACAGGTGGCAGCTTGTCCCTGGGCGGCACCTTGATTTTCGTGGCAATCCAGCAGGCAGCAGGCCCCAAAGGGCCGAGGGCCTAGCAAGTAGTGCAAATGCTTCTGCCCAAGGAGACAAAACCCACCACCCAACGTTCCTGGTCTCAGTTAGCAGAGCTCCATGGGCACACTCAAAGCAGCCCGAGTTGGCACAGGTGGCAGCTTGTCCCTGGGCGGCATCTTGATATTCGTGGAAATCGAGGAATCAGCCTAACCCTAAAGAACAAGGGCCTACCTGGTACAGACAAATGCTTATTTTCGCGGAAACAAAACCCACAACCCCACGTTCCTGGTCTCAGTTTGCAGAGCTCCATGGGCACTCTCAAAGCAGCCCGAGTTTGCGCAGGTGGCAGCTTGTCCATGGGCGGCATCTTGACATTCGTAGAAATCCAGCAGACAGCCGGCCGCATAGGGCCGAGGGCCTACCTGGTACTGCAAATGCTTCTGCCTGGGGAAACAAACCCACCACCCAACATTCCTGGTCTCAGTTTGCAGAGCTCCATGGGCACTCTCAAAGCAGCCCGAGTTGGCACAGGTGGCAGCTTGTCCCTGCGCGGCATCTTGATATTCGTGGAAGTCCGGCTGCTAGCCTCCCCCTAAGGAACAAGGACCTTTCTGGAACAGGGAATGGCTTCTGCCTGGGAAAACAATACTCACCACGCTACCATCTTGGTCTCAGTTTGCAGAGCTCCATGGTCACTCTCAAAGCAGCCCGAGTTGGCACAGGTAGCAGCTTGTCCCTGGGCGGCATCTTGATATTCGTGGAAATCCAGCCGGCAGCCGGCCCCGAAGGGCTGAGGGCCTACCTGGTACTGCAAATGCTTCTGCCCAAGGAGACAAAACCCCCCAGCCCACGTTCCTGCTCTCAGTTAGCAGAGCTCCACGGGCACTCTCAAAGCAGCTTGAGTCCGCGTGGGAGGCAGCTTGTCCGTGGGCGGCATCTTGATATTCGTGGAAATCCAGAAGGCTGCCGGCCCCGAATGGCCGAGGGTCTACCTGGTACTGACAAAGGCTTCTGCCCGGGAAAACAAAACCCACCAGCCCATGTTCCTGGTCTCAGTTTGCAGAGCTCCATGGGCACTCTCAAAGCAGCCCGAGATGGCACAGGTGGCAGCTTGTCCCTGGGCGGCACCTTGATATTCGTGGAAATCCAGCAAGCAGCCTAACCATAAGGAACAGGGGCCTACCTAGTACGGAAAAATGCTTCTGCCCGCGGAAACAAAACCCAGCAGCCCACGTTCCTGGTCTCAGTTAGCAGAGCTCCATGGGCACTTTCAAAGCAGGCTGAGTTTCCTCCGGTGGCAGCCTGTCCCTGGGCGGCATCTTGATATTCGTGGAAATTCAGCAGGCAGCCTGCCCCTGAGGAACAAGGGCCTACCTGGTACTCACAAAGGCTTCTACCCTCGGAAACAAAACCTACCAGCCCACGTTCCTGGTCTCAAAATACAGTGCTCCATGGGCACTCTCAAAGCAGCCCAAGTTGGAACAGGTGGCAGCTTGTCCCTGGGCGGCACCTTGATATACGTGGAAATCCAGCAGGCCACGGCCAGAAAGGGCCGAGGGCGTAGCTAGGACTGCAAATGCTTCTGCCCAAGGAGACAAAACCCACCAGCCCACGTTCCTGCTCTCAGTTTGCAGAGCTCCATGGGCACTGTCAAAGCAGCCCGAGTTTGCGCAGGTGGCAGCTTGTCCCTGGGCGGCATCTTGATATTCGTGGAAATCCTGCTGCCAGCCTGCCCTTGAGGTAGAAAGCGCTACCTGGTACTAACAAAGGCTTCTGCCCAGGAAAACAAAACTCAGCACCCCACGTTCCTGGTCTCAGTTTGCAGAGCTCCATGGGCACTCTCAAAGCAGCCCGAGTTGGCGCAGCCGGCAGGTTGTCCCTGGGCGGAATCTTCGGATTTGTGGAAATCCAGTAGGCATCCTGACCCTGAGGAACCAGGCCCTAGCTGGTACTGGGAAAGGCTTCTGCCCAGGACAACAAAACTCAGCACGCCACGTTCCTGGTCTCAGTTTGCAGAGCTCCATGGGCACTCTCAAATCAGCCCAAGTTGGCACAGGTGGCAGCTTGTCCCTGGGCGGCATCTTGATATTCGTGGAAATCCAGAAGGCTGCCGGCCCCTAAGGTCCGAGGGTCTACCTGGAACAGAGAAAGGCTTCTGCCTGGGAAAACAAAACTCACCACGCCACGTTCTTGGTCTCAGTTTGCAGAGATCCATGGGCACTCTCAAAGCAGCCCGAGTTGACACAGGTGGCAGCTTGTCCCTGGGCGGCACCATGATTTTTGTGGAAATCCAGCAGGCAACTGGCGCCGAAGGGCCCAGGGCCGACATGGCACAGAGAAAGGCTTCTGCCTGAGGAAACAAAATCCACCAGCCCATGTTCCTGGTCTCAGTTTGCAGAGCTCCATGGGCACTCTCAAAGCAGCCCGAGTTGGCACTGGTGGCAGTTTGTCCCTCGGCAGCATCTTGTTATTCGTAGAAATCCAGCAGGCAGCCGGCCCCGAAGGGCCGAGGGCCTACCTGGTACTGACAAAGGCTTCTGCCGGGGAAAAAAACATACGACCCCACGGTAATGGTTTCTGTTTGCAGAGCTCCATGGGCACTCTCAAAGCAGCCCAAGTTGGCACAGCTGGCAGCTTATCCCTGGGCGGCATCTTGTTTTACGTGGAAATCCAGCAAGCAGCCTATCCATAAGGAACAGGGGCCTACCTAGTACGGAACAATGCTTCTGCCCGCAGAAACAAAACACAGCAGCCCATGTTCCTGGTCTCAGTTAGCAGAGCTCCACGGGCACTCTCAAAGCAGCTTGAGTCCGCGTGGGAGGCAGCTTGTCCGTGGGCGGCATCTTGATATTCGTGGAAATCCAGAAGGCTGCTGGCCCCGAATGGCCGAGGGTCTACCTGGTACTGACAAAGGCTTCTGCCGGGGAAAACAAAACCCACCAGCCCATGTTCCTGGTCTCAGTTTGCAGAGCTCCATGGGCATTCTCAAAGCAGCCCGAGATGGCACAGGTGGCAGCTTGTCCCTGGGCGGCACCTTGATATTCGTGGAAATCCAGCAAGCAGCCTAACCATAAGGAACAGGGGCCTACCTAGTACGGAAAAATGCTTCTGCCCGCGGAAACAAAACCCAGCAGCCCACGTTCCTGGTCTCAGTTAGCAGAGCTCCATGGGCACTTTCAAAGCAGGCTGAGTTTCCTCCGGTGGCAGCCTGTCCCTGGGCGGCATCTTGATATTCGTGGAAATTCAGCAGGCAGCCTGCCCCTGAGGAACAAGGGCCTACCTGGTACTCACAAAGGCTTCTACCCTCGGAAACAAAACCTACCAGCCCACGTTCCTGGTCTCAAAATACAGTGCTCCATGGGCACTCTCAAAGCAGCCCAAGTTGGCACAGGTGGCAGCTTGTCCCTGGGCGGCACCTTGATATACGTGGAAATCCAGCAGGCCACGGCCAGAAAGGGCCGAGGGCGTAGCTAGTACTGCAAATGCTTCTGCCCAAGGAGACAAAACCCACCAGCCCACGTTCCTGGTCTCAGTTTGCAGAGCTCCATGGGCACTCTCAAAGCAGCCTGAGTTGGCACAGGTGGCAGCTTGTCCCTGGGCGGCACCTTGATATTCGAGGAAATCCGGCTGCCAGCCTGCCCCTGAGGTAGAAGGCCCTACCTGGTACTGACAAAGGCTTCTGCCCAGGAAAACAAAACTCAGCACCCCACGTTCTTGGTTTCTGTTTGCAGAGATCCATGGGCACTCTCAAAGCAGCCCAAGTTGGCACAGGTGGCAGCTTGTCCCTGGGCGGCCCCTTGATATGCGGGGAAATCCAGCAGGCAACCCGCCCCGAAGCGCTGAGGGCCTACCTGGTACTGCAAATGCTTCTGCCCAAAGAGACAAAACCCACCAGACCACGTTCCTGGTCTCAGTTTGCAGAGCTCCACGGGCACTCTCAAAGCAGCCCGAGTTGGCACAGGTGGCAGCTTGTTCCTGGGCGGCACCTTCATATACGTGGAAATCCAGCAGGCAGCCGGCCAGAAAAAGCCGAGGGCCTAGCTAGTAGTGCAAATGCTTCTGTCCAAGGAGACAAAACCCACCACCCCACGTTCCTGGTCTCAGTTAGCAGAGCTCCATGGGCACACTCAAAGCAGCCCGAGTTAGCACAGGTGGCAGCTTGTCCCTGGGCGGCATCTTGATATTCGTGGAAATCCAGGAAGCAGCCTAACCCTAAAGAACAAGGGCCTACCTAGTACAGACAAATGCTTATTTCCGCGGAAACAAAACCCACCAGCCCACGTTCGTGGTCTCAGTTTGCAGAGCTCCATGGGCACTCTCAAAGCAGCGCGAGTTGGCACAGCTGGCAGCTTATCTCTGGGCGGCATCTTGTTTTACGTGGAAATCCAGCAAGCAGCCTATCCATACGGAACAGGGGCCTACCTAGTACTGACAAAGGCTTCTGCCTGCAGAAACAAAACCCAGCAGCCCAAGTTCCTGGTCTCAGTTTGCAGAGCTCCATGGGCACTCTCAATGCAGCCTGAGTTGCCGCGGGTGGCAGCCTGTCCCTGGGCGGCATCTTGATATTCGTGGAAATTCAGCTGCCAGCTTCCCCTGAGGAATAATGGCCTACCTAGTACTGACAAAGGCTTCTGCCCTGGGAAACAAAACCCACCAGCCCACGTTCCTGGTCTCAGTTTGCAGAGCTCCATGGGCACTCTCAAAGCAGCCCGAGTTGGCACAGGTGGCAGCATCTCCCTGGGCGGAACCTTCATATTTGTGGAAATCCAGAAGGCCGCCAGCCAGAAAGGGCCTGAGGGCCTAGCTAGTACTGCAAATGCTTCTGCCCAAGGAGACAAAACCAACCAGCCCACGTTCCTGGTCTCAGTTTGCAGAGCTCCATGAGCACTCTCAAAGCAGCACGAGATGGCACAGGTGGCAGCTTGTCCCTGGGCGGCACCTTGATCTTCATGGAAATCCATCAGGCAGCCTACCCCTGAGAAACAAGCCCCTACCTGGTACTGCAAATGCTTATTCCCAAGGAGACAAAACCCACCAGCCCACGTTCCTGGTCTCAGAATACAGTGCTCCATGGGCACTCTCAAAGCAGCCTGAGTTAGCACGGGTGGCAGCTTGTCCCTGGGCAGCACCTTCATACACGTGGAAATCCAGCAGACAGCCGGCCAGAAAGGGCCAAGATCCTAGCTAGTACTGCAAAACTTCTGCCCGAGGAGACAAAACCCACCAGCCCACGTTCCTGGTCTCAGTTAGCAGAGCCCCATGGGCACTCTCAAAGCAGCCCGAGATGGCACAGGTGGCAGCTTGTCCCTGGACGGAATTTTCAGATTCGTGGAAATCCAGTAGGCATCCTGCCCTTGAGGAACAAGGCCCTACCTGGTACTGACAAAGGCTTCTGCCCAGGAAAACAAAACTCAGCACTCCACGTTCCTGGTCTCAGTTTGCAGAGATCCATGGGCACTATCAAAGCAGCCCGAGTAGGCACAGGTGGCAGCTTGTCCCTGGGCGGCACCTTCATATACGGAAAAATCCAGCATGCAGCCGCCCCCGAAGGGCTGAGGGCCGACCTGGTACTGCAAAGGCTTCTGCCCAAGGCGACAAAACCCACCAGCCCACGTTCCTGGTCTCAGATTACAGTGCTCCGTTGGCACTCTCAAAGCAGCCCGATTTGGCGTGGGAGGCAGCTTGTCCCTGGGCGGCATCTTGATATTCGTGGAAATCCAGAAGGCTGCTGGCCCCGACTGGCCGAGGGCCTACTGGGTACAGAGCAAGGCTTCTGCCCGGGAAAACAAAACCCACCACCCCACGTTCCTGGTCTCAGTTAGCAGAGCTCCATGGGCACTCTCAAAGCAGCCCGAGTTGGCACAGGTGGCAGCTTGTCCTTGGGCGGCACCTTGATATTCGCGGAAATCCAGCAAGCGGCCTAACCATAAGGAACAGGGGCCTACCTAGTACTGACAAAGGCTACTGCATGGGGAAAAAAAACCCACCACCCCACGTTCCTGGTCTCATTTTGCAGAGCTCCATGGGCACGCTCAAAGCAGCCCGATTTGGCGTGGGAGGCAGCTTGTCCCTGGGCGGCATCTTGATATTCGTGGAAATTCAGAAGGCTGCTGGCCCTGAATGGCCGAGGGCCTACTGGGTACTGACAAAGGCTACTGCCCGGGGAAACAAAACCCACCAGCCCACGTTCCAGGTCCCAGTTTGCAGAGCTCCATGGGCACTCTCAAAGCAGCCCGAGTTGGCACAGGTGGCAGCTTGTCCCTGGGCGGCACCTTGATATTCGTGGAAATCCAGCAGGCAGCCTGCCCCTGAGGAACAAGGCCCTACCGGGTACTGACAAAGTGTTCTGCCCGGGGAAGCAAAACCCACCAGCCCACGTTCCTGGTCTCATTTTGCAGAGCTCCGTGGGCACTCTCAAAGCAGCCTGTGTTGGCACAGGTGACAGCTTGTCCCTGGGCGGCACCTTGATATTCGTGGAAATCCAGCAGGCAGCAGGCCCCAAAGGGCTGAGGGCCTAGATAGTAGTGCAAATGCTTCTGCCCAAGGAGACAAAACCCACCAGCCCACGTTCCTGGTCTCAGTTAGCAGAGCTCCGTGGGCACTCTCAAAGCAGCCCGAGTTGGCACAGGTGGCAGCTTGTCCCTGGGCGGCACCTTGATATTCGTGGAAATCCAGAAGGCAGCCGGCCACAAATGGCCTAAGGCCTACCTGGTATTGACAATGGCGTCCTCCAAGGGCAACAAAACCCACCAGCCCACGTTCCAGGTCTCAGTTTGCAGAGCTCCATGGGCACTCTCAAAGCAGCACGAGTTGGCACAGGTGGCAGCTTGTCCCTGGGCGGCACCTCGATATTCGTCGAAATCCAGCAGGCAGCAGGCCCCAAAGGGCCGACGGCCTATCTGGTACTGCAAATGCTTATGCCTGGGGAAACAAAACCCACCACCCAACGTTCCTGGTCTCAGTTTGCAGAGCTCCATGGGCACTCACAAAGCAGCCCGAGTTGGCACAGGTGGCAGCTTGTCCCTGGGCGGCACCTAGATATACGGGAAAATCCAGCAGGCAGACGCCCCCGAAGGGTTGAGGGCCGACCTGGCACGGCAAATGCTTCTGCCCAAGGCGACAAAACCCACCAGCCCACATTCCTGGTCTCAGATTACAGTGCTCAGTGGGCACTCTCAAAGCAGCCCGAATTTGCGTGGGAGGCAGCTTGTCCCTGGGCGACATCTTGATATTCGTGGAAATCCAGAAGGCTGCTGGCCCCGAATGGCCGAGGGCCTACTGGGTACAGACAAAGGCTTCTGCCTGGGAAAACAAAACCCACCAGCCCACGTTCCTGGTCTCATTTTGCAGAGCTCCATGGGCAGTCTCAAAACAGCGTGAGTTGGCGTGGGAGGCAGCTTGTCCCTGGGCGGCATCTTGATATTCGTGGAAATCCAGAAGGCAGCCGGCCATGAGGAACACGGCCCTATCTGGTTCTGACAAAGGCTTCTGCCCGCAGAAACAAAACCCACCAGCCCTCATTCCTGGTCTCCGTTTGCAGAGCTCTGTGGGCACTCTCAAAGCAGCCCGTGTTGGCACGGGTGGCAGATTGTCCCTGGGCGGCACCTTGATATTCGTGGAAATCCAGCAGGCAGCAGGCCCCCAAGGGCCGAGGGCCTAGCTAGTAGTGCAAATGCTTCTGCCCAAGGAGACAAAACCCACCAGCCCACGTTCCTGGTCTCAGTTAGCAGAGCTCCATGGGCACTCGCAAAGCAGCCTGATTTTGCACAGCTGGCAGCTTGTCCCTGGGCGGCACCTTGATATTCGTGGAAATCCAGCAAGCGGCTCAACCCTAAGAAACAGGGGCCTACCTAGTACTGACAATGGCGTCTGCCCGGGGAAACAAAACCCACCAGCCCACGTTCCTGGTCTCAGTTTGCAGAGCTCCACGGGCACTCTCAAAGCAGCCCGAATTGGCACAGGTGGCAGCTTGTCCCTGGGCGGCACCTTGATATACGGGGAAATCCAGCTGGCAGCAGGACCCGAAGGGCCGCGCGCGTAGCTAGTAGTTCAAATGCTTCTGCCCAAGGAGACAAAACCCACAAGCCCACGTTCCTGGTCTCAGTTAGCAGTGCTTCGTGGGCATTCTCAAAGCAGCCCGAGTTGGCACAGGTGGCAACTTGTCCCTGGGCGGCACCTTGATATTCGTGGAAATCCAGAAGGCAGCCGGCCACAAATGGCCAAAGGCCTACCTGGTATTGACAATGGCTTCGTCCAAGGGAAACAAAACCCACCAGCCCAGGTTCCAGGTCTCAGTTTGCAGAGCTCCATGGGCACTCTCAAAGCAGCCCGAGTTGGCACAGGTGGCAGCTTGTCCCTGGGCGGCACCTTGATATTCGTGGAAATCCAGCAGGCAGCAGGCCCCAAAGGGCTGAGGGCCTAGATAGTAGTGCAAATGCTTCTGCCCAAGGAGACAAAACCCACCAGCCCACGTTCCTGGTCTGAGTTTAAAGAGCTCCTTGGGCACTCTCAAAGCAGCCCGAGTTGGCACAGGTGGCAGCTTGTCCCTGGGCGGCACCTTGATATTCGTGGAAATCCAGAAGGCAGCCGGCCACAAATGGCCAAAGGCCTACCTGGTATTGACAATGGCGTCCTCCAAGGGCAACAAAACCCACAAGCCCACGTTCCAGGTCTCAGTTTGCAGAGCTCCATGGGCACTCTCAAAGCGGTGCGAGTTGGCACAGGTGGCAGCTTGTCCCTGGGCGGCACCTTGATATACGGGAAAATCCAGCAGGCAGCCGCCCCCGAAGGACTGAGGGCCGAACTGGCACTGCAGATGCTTCTGCCAAAGGCGACAAAACCCACCAGCCCACGTTCCTGCTCTCAGATTACAGTGCTCCGTGGGCACTCTCCTTAAGCAACCCGATTTGGCGTGGGAGGCAGCTTGTCCCTGGGCGGCATCTTGATATTCGTGGAAATCCAGAAGGCTGCTGGCCCCGAATGGCCGAGGGCCTACTGGGTACAGACAAAGCCTTCTGCCCGGGAAAACAAAACCCACCAGCCCACGTTCCTGGTCTCAGTTTGCAGAGCTCCGTGGGCACTCTCAAAGCAGCCCGAGTTGGCACAGGTGGCAGCTTGTCCCTGGGCGGCACCTTGATATTCGTGGAAATCCAGCAAGCGTCCTAACCGTAAGGAACAGGGGCCTACCAGGTACTGACAAAGGCTTCTGCCCGCGGAAACAAAACCCACCAGCCCACGTTCCAGGTCTCAGTTTGCAGAGCTCCATGGGCACTCTCAAAGCAGCACGAGTTGGCACAGGTGGCAGCTTGTCCCTGGGCGGCACCTCGATATTCGTCGAAATCCAGCAGGCAGCAGGCCCCAAAGGGCCGACGGCCTATCTGGTACTGCAAATGCTTATGCCTGGGGAAAGAAAACCCACCACCCAACGTTCCTGGTCTCAGTTTGCAGAGCTCCATGGGCACTCACAAAGCAGCCCGAGTTGGCACAGGTGGCAGCTTGTCCCTGGGCGGCACCTAGATATACGGGAAAATCCAGCAGGCAGACGCCCTCGAAGGGTTGAGGGCCGACCTGGCACGGCAAATGCTTCTGCCCAAGGCGACAAAACCCACCAGCCCACATTCCTGGTCTCAGATTACAGTGCTCAGTGGGCACTCTCAAAGCAGCCCGAATTTGCGTGGGAGGCAGCTTGTCCCTGGGCGACATCTTGATATTCGTGGAAATCCAGAAGGCTGCTGGCCCCGAATGGCCGAGTGCCTACTGGGTACAGACAAAGGCTTCTGCCTGGGAAAACAAAACCCACCAGCCCACGTTCCTGGTCTCAGTTTGCAGAGCTCCATGGGCACTCTCAAAGCAGCCCGTGTTGGCACGGGTGGCAGCTTGTCCCTGGGCGGCACCTTGATATTCGTGGAAATCTAGCAGGCAGCAGGCCCCAAAGAGCCGAGGGCCTAGCTAGTAGTGCAAATGCTTCTGCCCAAGGAGACAAAACCCACCAGCCCACGTTCCTGCTCTCAGTTTGCAGAGCTCCATGGGCACTCTCAAAGCAGCAGGAGTTGGCACAGGTGGCAGCTTGTCCTTGGGCGGCATCTTGGTATTCGTGGAAATCCAGCAAGCAGCCTAACCCTAAGGAACAGGGGCCTACCTAGTACAGACAAAGGCTTCTGCGCGGGGAAACAAAACCCACCAGCCCACGTTCCTGGTCTCATTTTGCAGAGCTCCATGGGCAGTCTCAAAACAGCGTGAGTTGGCGTGGGAGGCAGCTTGTCCCTGGGCGGCATCTTGATATTCGTGGAAATCCAGAAGGCAGCCGGCCATGAGGAACACGGCCCTATCTGGTTCTGACAAAGGCTTCTGCCCGGGGAAACAAAACCCACCAGCCCTCATTCCTGGTCTCCGTTTGCAGAGCTCTGTGGGCACTCTCAAAGCAGCCCGTGTTGGCACGGGTGGCAGATTGTCCCTGGGCGGCACCTTGATATTCGTGGAAATCCAGCAGGCAGCAGGCCCCCAAGGGCCGAGGGCCTAGCTAGTAGTGCAAATGCTTCTGCCCAAGGAGACAAAACCCACCAGCCCACGTTCCTGGTCTCAGTTAGCAGAGCTCCATGGGCACTCGCAAAGCAGCCTGATTTTGCACAGCTGGCAGCTTGTCCCTGGGCGGCACCTTGATATTCGTGGAAATCCAGCAAGCGGCTCAACCCTAAGAAACAGGGGCCTACTTAGTACTGACAATGGCGTCTGCCCGGGGAAACAAAACCCACCAGCCCACGTTCCTGGTCTCAGTTTGCAGAGCTCCACGGGCACTCTCAAAGCAGCCCGAATTGGCACAGGTGGCAGCTTGTCCCTGGGCGGCACCTTGATATACGGGGAAATCCAGCAGGCAGCAGGACCCGAAGGGCCGCGCGCGTAGCTAGTAGTTCAAATGCTTCTGCCCAAGGAGACAAAACCCACAAGCCCACGTTCCTGGTCTCAGTTAGCAGTGCTTCGTGGGCATTCTCAAAGCAGCCCGAGTTGGCACAGGTGGCAACTTGTCCCTGGGCGGCACCTTGATATTCGTGGAAATCCAGAAGGCAGCCGGCCACAAATGGCCAAAGGCCTACCTGGTATTGACAATGGCTTCGTCCAAGGGAAACAAAACCCACCAGCCCAGGTTCCAGGTCTCAGTTTGCAGAGCTCCATGGGCACTCTCAAAGCAGCCCGAGTTGGCACAGGTGGCAGCTTGTCCCTGGGCGGCACCTTGATATTCGTGGAAATCCAGCAGGCAGCAGGCCCCAAAGGGCTGAGGGCCTAGATAGTAGTGCAAATGCTTCTGCCCAAGGAGACAAAACCCACCAGCCCACGTTCCTGGTCTGAGTTTAAAGAACTCCTTGGGCACTCTCAAAGCAGCCCGAGTTGGCACAGGTGGCAGCTTGTCCCTGGGCGGCATCTTGATATTCGTGGAAATCCAGAAGGCTGCTGGCCCCGAATGGCCGAGTGCCTACTGGGTACAGACAAAGGCTTCTGCCTGGGAAAACAAAACCCACCAGCCCACGTTCCTGGTCTCAGTTTGCAGAGCTCCGTGGGCACTCTCAAAGCAGCCCGTGTTGGCACGGGTGGCAGCTTGTCCCTGGGCGGCACCTTGATATTCGTGGAAATCTAGCAGGCAGCAGGCCCCAAAGAGCCGAGGGCCTAGCTAGTAGTGCAAATGCTTCTGCCCAAGGAGACAAAACCCACCAGCCCACGTTCCTGCTCTCAGTTTGCAGAGCTCCATGGGCACTCTCAAAGCAGCGCGAGTTGGCACAGGTGGCAGCTTGTCCTTGGGCGGCATCTTGGTATTCGTGGAAATCCAGCAAGCAGCCTAACCCTAAGGAACAGGGGCCTACCTAGTACAGACAAAGGCTTCTGCGCGGGGAAACAAAACCCACCAGCCCACGTTCCTGGTCTCATTTTGCAGAGCTCCATGGGCACTCTCAAAACAGCGCGAGTTGGCGTGGGAGGCAGCTTGTCCCTGGGCGGCATCTTGATATTCGTGGAAATCCAGAAGGCAGCCGGCCATGAGGAACACGGCCCTATCTGGTACTGACAAAGGCTTCTGCCCGGGGAAACAAAACCCACCAGCCCTCATTCCTGGTCTCCGTTTGCAGAGCTCTGTGGGCACTCTCAAAGCAGCCCGTGTTGGCACGGGTGGCAGATTGTCCCTGGGCGGCACCTTGATATTCGTGGAAATCCAGCAGGCAGCAGGCCCCCAAGGGCCGAGGGCCTAGCTAGTAGTGCAAATGCTTCTGCCCAAGGAGACAAAACCCACCAGCCCACGTTCCTGGTCTTAGTTAGCAGAGCTCCATGGGCACTCGCAAAGCAGCCTGATTTTGCACAGCTGGCAGCTTGTCCCTGGGCGGCACCTTGATATTCGTGGAAATCCAGCAAGCGGCTCAACCCTAAGAAACAGGGGCCTACCTAGTACTGACAATGGCGTCTGCCCGGGGAAACAAAACCCACCAGCCCACGTTCCTGGTCTCAGTTTGCAGAGCTCCACGGGCACCCTCAAAGCAGCCCGAATTGGCACAGGTGGCAGCTTGTCCCTGGGCGGCACCTTGATATACGGGGAAATCCAGCAGGCAGCAGGACCCGAAGGGCCGCGCGCGTAGCTAGTAGTTCAAATGCTTCTGCCCAAGGAGACAAAACCCACAAGCCCACGTTCCTGGTCTCAGTTAGCAGTGCTTCGTGGGCATTCTCAAAGCAGCCCGAGTTGGCACAGGTGGCAACTTGTCCCTGGGCGGCACCTTGATATTCGTGGAAATCCAGAAGGCAGCCGGCCACAAATGGCCAAAGGCCTACCTGGTATTGACAATGGCTTCGTCCAAGGGAAACAAAACCCACCAGCCCAGGTTCCAGGTCTCAGTTTGCAGAGCTCCATGGGCACTCTCAAAGCAGCCCGAGTTGGCACAGGTGGCAGCTTGTCCCTGGGCGGCACCTTGATATTCGTGGAAATCCAGCAGGCAGCAGGCCCCAAAGGGCTGAGGGCCTAGATAGTAGTGCAAATGCTTCTGCCCAAGGAGACAAAACCCACCAGCCCACGTTCCTGGTCTGAGTTTAAAGAGCTCCTTGGGCACTCTCAAAGCAGCCCGAGTTGGCACAGGTGGCAGCTTGTCCCTGGGCGGCACCTTGATATTCGTGGAAATCCAGAAGGCAGCCGGCCACAAATGGCCAAAGGCCTACCTGGTATTGACAATGGCGTCCTCCAAGGGCAACAAAACCCACAAGCCCACGTTCCAGGTCTCAGTTTGCAGAGCTCCATGGGCACTCTCAAAGCGGTGCGAGTTGGCACAGGTGGCAGCTTGTCCCTGGGCGGCACCTTGATATACGGGAAAATCCAGCAGGCAGCCGCCCCCGAAGGACTGAGGGCCGAACTGGCACTGCAGATGCTTCTGCCAAAGGCGACAAAACCCACCAGCCCACGTTCCTGCTCTCAGATTACAGTGCTCCGTGGGCACTCTCCTTAAGCAACCCGATTTGGCGTGGGAGGCAGCTTGTCCCTGGGCGGCATCTTGATATTCGTGGAAATCCAGAAGGCTGCTGGCCCCGAATGGCCGAGGGCCTACTGGGTACAGACAAAGCCTTCTGCCCGGGAAAACAAAACCCACCAGCCCACGTTCCTGGTCTCAGTTTGCAGAGCTCCGTGGGCACTCTCAAAGCAGCCCGAGTTGGCACAGGTGGCAGCTTGTCCCTGGGCGGCACCTTGATATTCGTGGAAATCCAGCAAGCGTCCTAACCGTAAGGAACAGGGGCCTACCAGGTACTGACAAAGGCTTCTGCCCGCGGAAACAAAACCCACCAGCCCACGTTCCAGGTCTCAGTTTGCAGAGCTCCATGGGCACTCTCAAAGCAGCACGAGTTGGCACAGGTGGCAGCTTGTCCCTGGGCAGCACCTCGATATTCGTCGAAATCCAGCAGGCCGCAGGCCCCAAAGGGCCGACGGCCTATCTGGTACTGCAAATGCTTATGCCTGGGGAAACAAAACCCACCACCCAACGTTCCTGGTCTCAGTTTGCAGAGCTCCATGGGCACTCACAAAGCAGCCCGAGTTGGCACAGGTGGCAGCTTGTCCCTGGGCGGCACCTAGATATACGGGAAAATCCAGCAGGCAGACGCCCTCGAAGGGTTGAGGGCCGACCTGGCACGGCAAATGCTTCTGCCCAAGGCGACAAAACCCACCAGCCCACATTCCTGGTCTCAGATTACAGTGCTCAGTGGGCACTCTCAAAGCAGCCCGAATTTGCGTGGGAGGCAGCTTGTCCCTGGGCGACATCTTGATATTCGTGGAAATCCAGAAGGCTGCTGGCCCCGAATGGCCGAGTGCCTACTGGGTACAGACAAAGGCTTCTGCCTGGGAAAACAAAACCCACCAGCCCACGTTCCTGGTCTCAGTTTGCAGAGCTCCATGGGCACTCTCAAAGCAGCCCGTGTTGGCACGGGTGGCAGCTTGTCCCTGGGCGGCACCTTGATATTCGTGGAAATCTAGCAGGCAGCAGGCCCCAAAGAGCCGAGGGCCTAGCTAGTAGTGCAAATGCTTCTGCCCAAGGAGACAAAACCCACCAGCCCACGTTCCTGCTCTCAGTTTGCAGAGCTCCATGGGCACTCTCAAAGCAGCAGGAGTTGGCACAGGTGGCAGCTTGTCCTTGGGCGGCATCTTGGTATTCGTGGAAATCCAGCAAGCAGCCTAACCCTAAGGAACAGGGGCCTACCTAGTACAGACAAAGGCTTCTGCGCGGGGAAACAAAACCCACCAGCCCACGTTCCTGGTCTCATTTTGCAGAGCTCCATGGGCAGTCTCAAAACAGCGTGAGTTGGCGTGGGAGGCAGCTTGTCCCTGGGCGGCATCTTGATATTCGTGGAAATCCAGAAGGCAGCCGGCCATGAGGAACACGGCCCTATCTGGTTCTGACAAAGGCTTCTGCCCGGGGAAACAAAACCCACCAGCCCTCATTCCTGGTCTCCGTTTGCAGAGCTCTGTGGGCACTCTCAAAGCAGCCCGTGTTGGCACGGGTGGCAGATTGTCCCTGGGCGGCACCTTGATATTCGTGGAAATCCAGCAGGCAGCAGGCCCCCAAGGGCCGAGGGCCTAGCTAGTAGTGCAAATGCTTCTGCCCAAGGAGACAAAACCCACCAGCCCACGTTCCTGGTCTTAGTTAGCAGAGCTCCATGGGCACTCGCAAAGCAGCCTGATTTTGCACAGCTGGCAGCTTGTCCCTGGGCGGCACCTTGATATTAGTGGAAATCCAGCAAGCGGCTCAACCCTAAGAAACAGGGGCCTACCTAGTACTGACAATGGCGTCTGCCCGGGGAAACAAAACCCACCAGCCCACGTTCCTGGTCTCAGTTTGCAGAGCTCCACGGGCACCCTCAAAGCAGCCCGAATTGGCACAGGTGGCAGCTTGTCCCTGGGCGGCACCTTGATATACGGGGAAATCCAGCAGGCAGCAGGACCCGAAGGGCCGCGCGCGTAGCTAGTAGTTCAAATGCTTCTGCCCAAGGAGACAAAACCCACAAGCCCACGTTCCTGGTCTCAGTTAGCAGTGCTCCGTGGGCATTCTCAAAGCAGTCCGAGTTGGAGCAGGTGGCAGCTTGTCCCTGGGCGGCACCTTGATATTCGTGGAAATCCAGAAGGCAGCCGGCCACAAATGGCCAAAGGCCTACCTGGTATTGATAATGCGTCCTCCAAGGGCAACAAAACCCACAAGCCCACGTTCCAGGTCTCAGTTTGCAGAGCTCCATGGGCACTCTCAAAGCGGTGCGAGTTGGCACAGGTGGCAGCTTGTCCCTGGGCGGCACCTTGATATACGGGAAAATCCAGCAGGCAGCCGCCCCCGAAGGACTGAGGGCCGAACTGGCACTGCAGATGCTTCTGCCAAAGGCGACAAAACCCACCAGCCCACGTTCCTGCTCTCAGATTACAGTGCTCCGTGGGCACTCTCCTTAAGCAACCCGATTTGGCGTGGGAGGCAGCTTGTCCCTGGGCGGCATCTTGATATTCGTGGAAATCCAGAAGGCTGCTGGCCCCGAATGGCCGAGGGCCTACTGGGTACAGACAAAGCCTTCTGCCCGGGAAAACAAAACCCACCACCCCACGTTCCTGGTCTCAGTTTGCAGAGCTCCGTGGGCACTCTCAAAGCAGCCCGAGTTGGCACAGGTGGCAGCTTGTCCCTGGGCGGCACCTTGATATTCATGGAAATCCAGCAAGCGTCCTAACCGTAAGGAACAGGGGCCTACCAGGTACTGACAAAGGGTACTGACAAAGTGCCCGGGGAAACAAAACCCACCAGCCCACGTTCTGCCCGCGGAAACAAAACCCACCAGCCCACGTTCCAGGTCTCAGTTTGCAGAGCTCCATGGGCACTCTCAAAGCAGCACGAGTTGGCACAGGTGGCAGCTTGTCCCTGGGCGGCACCTCGATATTCGTCAAAATCCAGCAGGCAGCAGGCCCCAAAGGGCCGACGGCCTGTCTGGTACTGCAAATGCTTATGCCTGGGGAAACAAAACCCACCACCCAACGTTCCTGGTCTCAGTTTTCAGAGCTCCATGGGCACTCACAAAGCAGCCCGAGTTGGCACAGGTGGCAGCTTGTCCCTGGGCGGCACCTAGATATACGGGAAAATCCAGCAGGCAGACGCCCCCGAAGGGTTGAGGGCCGACCTGGCACGGCAAATGCTTCTGCCCAAGGAGACAAAACCCACCAGCCCACATTCCTGGTCTCAGATTACAGTGCTCCGTGGGCACTCTCAAAGCAGCCCGATTTGGCGTGGGAGGCAGCTTGTCCCTGGGCGGCATCTTGATATTCGTGGAAATCCAGAAGGCTGCTGGCCCCGAATGGCCGAGGGCCTACTGCGTACAGACAAAGGCTTCTGCCCAGGGAAACAAAACCCACCAGCCCACGTTCCTGGTCTCAGTTTGCAGAGCTCCGTGGGCACTCTCAAAGCAGCCCGTGTTGGCACGGGTGGCAGCTTGTCCCTGGGCGGCACCTTGCTATTCGTGGAAATCTAGCAGGCAGCAGGCCCCAAAGAGCCGAGGGCCTAGCTAGTATTGCAAATGCTTCTGCCCGCGGAAACAGAACCCACCAGCCCACGTTCCTGGTCTCAGTTTGCAGAGCTCCATGGGCACTCTCAAAGCAGCCCGAGTTGGCACAGGTGGCAGCTTGTCCTTGGGCGGCATCTTGATATTCGTGGAAATCCAGCACGCAGCCTAACCCTAAGGAACAGGGGCCTACCTAGTACAGACAAAGGATTCTGCGCGGGGAAACAAAACCCACCAGCCCACGTTCCTGGTCTCATTTTGCAGAGCTCCATGGGCACTCTCAAAACAGCGCGAGTTGGCGTGGGAGGCAGCTTGTCCCTGGGCGGCATCTTGATATTCGTGGAAATCCAGAAGGCAGCCGGCCATGAGGAACACGGCCCTATCTGGTACTGACAAAGGCTTCTGCCCGGGAAAACAAAACCCACCAGCCCTCATTCCTGGTCTCCGTTTGCAGAGCTCTGTAGGCACTCTCAAAGCAGCCCGTGTTGGCACGGGTGGCAGATTGTCCCTGGGCGGCACCTTGATATTCGTGGAAATCCAGCAGGCAGCAGGCCCCCAAGGGCCGAGGGCCTAGCTAGTAGTGCAAATGCTTCTGCCCAAGGAGACAAAACCCTCCAGCCCACGTTCCTGGTCTCAGTTAGCAGAGCTCCATGGGCACTCTCAAAGCAGCCCGAGTTTGCACAGCTGGCAGCTTGTCCCTGGGCGGCACCTTGATATTCGTGGAAATCCAGCAAGCGGCCCAACCCTAAGAAACAGGGGCCTACCTAGTACTGACAATGGCGTCTGCCCGGGGAAACAAAACCCACCAGCCCACGTTCCTGGTCTCAGTTTGCAGAGCTCTGTGGGTACTCTCAAAGCAGCCCGAGTTGGCACAGGTGGCAGCTTGTCCCTGGGCGGCACCTTGATATACGGGGAAATCCAGCAGGCAGCAGGACCCGAAGGGCCGCGCACGTAGCTAGTAGTTCAAATGCTTCTGCCCAAGGAGACAAAACCCACAAGCCCACGTTCCTGGTCTCAGTTAGCAGTGCTCCGTGGGCATTCTCAAAGCAGCGCGAGTTGGCACAGGTGGCAGCTTGTACCTGGGCGGCACCTTGATATTCGTGGAAATCCAGCAAGCGTCCTAACCGTAAGGAACAGGGGCCTACCAGGTACTGACAAAGGCTTCTGCCCGCGGAAACAAAACCCACCAGCCCACGTTCCAGGTCTCAGTTTGCAGAGCTCCATGGGCACTCTCAAAGCGGTGCGAGTTGGCACAGGTGGCAGCTTGTCCCTGGGCGGCACCTTGATATACGGGAAAATCCAGCAGGCAGCCGCCCCCGAAGGACTGAGGGCCGAACTGGCACTGCAGATGCTTCTGCCAAAGGCGACAAAACCCACCAGCCCACGTTCCTGCTCTCAGATTACAGTGCTCCGTGGGCACTCTCCTTAAGCAACCCGATTTGGCGTGGGAGGCAGCTTGTCCCTGGGCGGCATCTTGATATTCGTGGAAATCCAGAAGGCTGCTGGCCCCGAATGGCCGAGGGCCTACTGGGTACAGACAAAGCCTTCTGCCCGGGAAAACAAAACCCACCAGCCCACGTTCCTGGTCTCAGTTTGCAGAGCTCCGTGGGCACTCTCAAAGCAGCCCGAGTTGGCACAGGTGGCAGCTTGTCCCTGGGCGGCACCTTGATATTCGTGGAAATCCAGCAAGCGTCCTAACCGTAAGGAACAGGGGCCTACCAGGTACTGACAAAGGCTTCTGCCCGCGGAAACAAAACCCACCAGCCCACGTTCCAGGTCTCAGTTTGCAGAGCTCCATGGGCACTCTCAAAGCAGCACGAGTTGGCACAGGTGGCAGCTTGTCCCTGGGCGGCACCTCGATATTCGTCGAAATCCAGCAGGCAGCAGGCCCCAAAGGGCCGACGGCCTATCTGGTACTGCAAATGCTTATGCCTGGGGAAACAAAACCCACCACCCAACGTTCCTGGTCTCAGTTTGCAGAGCTCCATGGGCACTCACAAAGCAGCCCGAGTTGGCACAGGTGGCAGCTTGTCCCTGGGCGGCACCTAGATATACGGGAAAATCCAGCAGGCAGACGCCCCCGAAGGGTTGAGGGCCGACCTGGCACGGCAAATGCTTCTGCCCAAGGCGACAAAACCCACCAGCCCACATTCCTGGTCTCAGATTACAGTGCTCCGTGGGCACTCTCAAAGCAGCCCGAATTTGCGTGGGAGGCAGCTTGTCCCTGGGCGGCATCTTGATATTCGTGGAAATCCAGAAGGCTGCTGGCCCCGAATGGCCGAGTGCCTACTGGGTACAGACAAAGGCTTCTGCCTGGGAAAACAAAACCCACCAGCCCACGTTCCTGGTCTCAGTTTGCAGAGCTCCGTGGGCACTCTCAAAGCAGCCCGTGTTGGCACGGGTGGCAGCTTGTCCCTGGGCGGCACCTTGATATTCGTGGAAATCTAGCAGGCAGCAGGCCCCAAAGAGCCGAGGGCCTAGCTAGTAGTGCAAATGCTTCTGCCCAAGGAGACAAAACCCACCAGCCCACGTTCCTGCTCTCAGTTTGCAGAGCTCCATGGGCACTCTCAAAGCAGCGCGAGTTGGCACAGGTGGCAGCTTGTCCTTGGGCGGCATCTTGGTATTCGTGGAAATCCAGCAAGCAGCCTAACCCTAAGGAACAGGGGCCTACCTAGTACAGACAAAGGCTTCTGCGCGGGGAAACAAAACCCACCAGCCCACGTTCCTGGTCTCATTTTGCAGAGCTCCATGGGCACTCTCAAAACAGCGCGAGTTGGCGTGGGAGGCAGCTTGTCCCTGGGCGGCATCTTGATATTCGTGGAAATCCAGAAGGCAGCCGGCCATGAGGAACACGGCCCTATCTGGTACTGACAAAGGCTTCTGCCCGGGGAAACAAAACCCACCAGCCCTCATTCCTGGTCTCCGTTTGCAGAGCTCTGTGGGCACTCTCAAAGCAGCCCGTGTTGGCACGGGTGGCAGATTGTCCCTGGGCGGCACCTTGATATTCGTGGAAATCCAGCAGGCAGCAGGCCCCCAAGGGCCGAGGGCCTAGCTAGTAGTGCAAATGCTTCTGCCCAAGGAGACAAAACCCACCAGCCCACGTTCCTGGTCTTAGTTAGCAGAGCTCCATGGGCACTCGCAAAGCAGCCTGATTTTGCACAGCTGGCAGCTTGTCCCTGGGCGGCACCTTGATATTCGTGGAAATCCAGCAAGCGGCCCAACCCTAAGAAACAGGGGCCTACCTAGTACTGACAATGGCGTCTGCCCGGGGAAACAAAACCCACCAGCCCACGTTCCTGGTCTCAGTTTGCAGAGCTCCACGGGCACCCTCAAAGCAGCCCGAATTGGCACAGGTGGCAGCTTGTCCCTGGGCGGCACCTTGATATACGGGGAAATCCAGCAGGCAGCAGGACCCGAAGGGCCGCGCGCGTAGCTAGTAGTTCAAATGCTTCTGCCCAAGGAGACAAAACCCACAAGCCCACGTTCCTGGTCTCAGTTAGCAGTGCTCCGTGGGCATTCTCAAAGCAGTCCGAGTTGGAGCAGGTGGCAGCTTGTCCCTGGGCGGCACCTTGATATTCGTGGAAATCCAGAAGGCAGCCGGCCACAAATGGCCAAAGGCCTACCTGGTATTGATAATGCGTCCTCCAAGGGCAACAAAACCCACAAGCCCACGTTCCAGGTCTCAGTTTGCAGAGCTCCATGGGCACTCTCAAAGCGGTGCGAGTTGGCACAGGTGGCAGCTTGTCCCTGGGCGGCACCTTGATATACGGGAAAATCCAGCAGGCAGCCGCCCCCGAAGGACTGAGGGCCGAACTGGCACTGCAGATGCTTCTGCCAAAGGCGACAAAACCCACCAGCCCACGTTCCTGCTCTCAGATTACAGTGCTCCGTGGGCACTCTCCTTAAGCAACCCGATTTGGCGTGGGAGGCAGCTTGTCCCTGGGCGGCATCTTGATATTCGTGGAAATCCAGAAGGCTGCTGGCCCCGAATGGCCGAGGGCCTACTGGGTACAGACAAAGCCTTCTGCCCGGGAAAACAAAACCCACCACCCCACGTTCCTGGTCTCAGTTTGCAGAGCTCCGTGGGCACTCTCAAAGCAGCCCGAGTTGGCACAGGTGGCAGCTTGTCCCTGGGCGGCACCTTGATATTCGTGGAAATCCAGCAAGCGTCCTAACCGTAAGGAACAGGGGCCTACCAGGTACTGACAAAGGCTTCTGCCCGCGGAAACAAAACCCACCAGCCCACGTTCCAGGTCTCAGTTTGCAGAGCTCCATGGGCACTCTCAAAGCAGCACGAGTTGGCACAGGTGGCAGCTTGTCCCTGGGCGGCACCTCGATATTCGTCAAAATCCAGCAGGCAGCAGGCCCCAAAGGGCCGACGGCCTGTCTGGTACTGCAAATGCTTATGCCTGGGGAAACAAAACCCACCACCCAACGTTCCTGGTCTCAGTTTGCAGAGCTCCATGGGCACTCACAAAGCAGCCCGAGTTGGCACAGGTGGCAGCTTGTCCCTGGGCGGCACCTAGATATACGGGAAAATCCAGCAGGCAGACGCCCCCGAAGGGTTGAGGGCCGACCTGGCACGGCAAATGCTTCTGCCCAAGGAGACAAAACCCACCAGCCCACATTCCTGGTCTCAGATTACAGTGCTCCGTGGGCACTCTCAAAGCAGCCCGATTTGGCGTGGGAGGCAGCTTGTCCCTGGGCGGCATCTTGATATTCGTGGAAATCCAGAAGGCTGCTGGCCCCGAATGGCCGAGGGCCTACTGCGTACAGACAAAGGCTTCTGCCCAGGGAAACAAAACCCACCAGCCCACGTTCCTGGTCTCAGTTTGCAGAGCTCCGTGGGCACTCTCAAAGCAGCCCGTGTTGGCACGGGTGGCAGCTTGTCCCTGGGCGGCACCTTGCTATTCGTGGAAATCTAGCAGGCAGCAGGCCCCAAAGAGCCGAGGGCCTAGCTAGTATTGCAAATGCTTCTGCCCGCGGAAACAGAACCCACCAGCCCACGTTCCTGGTCTCAGTTTGCAGAGCTCCATGGGCACTCTCAAAGCAGCCCGAGTTGGCACAGGTGGCAGCTTGTCCTTGGGCGGCATCTTGATATTCGTGGAAATCCAGCACGCAGCCTAACCCTAAGGAACAGGGGCCTACCTAGTACAGACAAAGGATTCTGCGCGGGGAAACAAAACCCACCAGCCCACGTTCCTGGTCTCATTTTGCAGAGCTCCATGGGCACTCTCAAAACAGCGCGAGTTGGCGTGGGAGGCAGCTTGTCCCTGGGCGGCATCTTGATATTCGTGGAAATCCAGAAGGCAGCCGGCCATGAGGAACACGGCCCTATCTGGTACTGACAAAGGCTTCTGCCCGGGAAAACAAAACCCACCAGCCCTCATTCCTGGTCTCCGTTTGCAGAGCTCTGTAGGCACTCTCAAAGCAGCCCGTGTTGGCACGGGTGGCAGATTGTCCCTGGGCGGCACCTTGATATTCGTGGAAATCCAGCAGGCAGCAGGCCCCCAAGGGCCGAGGGCCTAGCTAGTAGTGCAAATGCTTCTGCCCAAGGAGACAAAACCCTCCAGCCCACGTTCCTGGTCTCAGTTAGCAGAGCTCCATGGGCACTCTCAAAGCAGCCCGAGTTTGCACAGCTGGCAGCTTGTCCCTGGGCGGCACCTTGATATTCGTGGAAATCCAGCAAGCGGCCCAACCCTAAGAAACAGGGGCCTACCTAGTACTGACAATGGCGTCTGCCCGGGGAAACAAAACCCACCAGCCCACGTTCCTGGTCTCAGTTTGCAGAGCTCTGTGGGTACTCTCAAAGCAGCCCGAGTTGGCACAGGTGGCAGCTTGTCCCTGGGCGGCACCTTGATATACGGGGAAATCCAGCAGGCAGCAGGACCCGAAGGGCCGCGCACGTAGCTAGTAGTTCAAATGCTTCTGCCCAAGGAGACAAAACCCACAAGCCCACGTTCCTGGTCTCAGTTAGCAGTGCTCCGTGGGCATTCTCAAAGCAGCGCGAGTTGGCACAGGTGGCAGCTTGTCCCTGGGCGGCACCTTGATATTCGTGGAAATCCAGCAAGCGTCCTAACCGTAAGGAACAGGGGCCTACCAGGTACTGACAAAGGCTTCTGCCCGCGGAAACAAAACCCACCAGCCCACGTTCCAGGTCTCAGTTTGCAGAGCTCCATGGGCACTCTCAAAGCGGTGCGAGTTGGCACAGGTGGCAGCTTGTCCCTGGGCGGCACCTTGATATACGGGAAAATCCAGCAGGCAGCCGCCCCCGAAGGACTGAGGGCCGAACTGGCACTGCAGATGCTTCTGCCAAAGGCGACAAAACCCACCAGCCCACGTTCCTGCTCTCAGATTACAGTGCTCCGTGGGCACTCTCCTTAAGCAACCCGATTTGGCGTGGGAGGCAGCTTGTCCCTGGGCGGCATCTTGATATTCGTGGAAATCCAGTAGGCTGCTGGCCCCGAATGGCCGAGGGCCTACTGGGTACAGACAAAGCCTTCTGCCCAGGAAAACAAAACCCACCACCCCACGTTCCTGGTCTCAGTTTGCAGAGCTCCGTGGGCACTCTCAAAGCAGCCCGAGTTGGCACAGGTGGCAGCTTGTCCCTGGGCGGCACCTTGATATTCGTGGAAATCCAGCAAGCGTCCTAACCGTAAGGAACAGGGGCCTACCAGGTACTGACAAAGGCTTCTGCCCGCGGAAACAGAACCCACCAGCCCACGTTCCAGGTCTCAGTTTGCAGAGCTCCATGGGCACTCTCAAAGCAGCACGAGTTGGCACAGGTGGCAGCTTGTCCATGGGCGGCACCTCGATATTCGTCGAAATCCAGCAGGCAGCAGGCCCCAAAGGGCCGACGGCCTATCTGGTACTGCAAATGCTTATGCCTGGGGAAACAAAACCCACCACCCAACGTTCCTGGTCTCAGTTTGCAGAGCTCCATGGGCACTCACAAAGCAGCCCGAGTTGGCACAGGTGGCAGCTTGTCCCTGGGCGGCACCTAGATATACGGGAAAATCCAGCAGGCAGACGCCCCCGAAGGGTTGAGGGCCGACCTGGCACGGCAAATGCTTCTGCCCAAGGCGACAAAACCCACCAGCCCACATTCCTGGTCTCAGATTACAGTGCTCCGTGGGCACTCTCAAAGCAGCCCGAATTTGCGTGGGAGGCAGCTTGTCCCTGGGCGGCATCTTGATATTCGTGGAAATCCAGAAGGCTGCTGGCCCCGAATGGCCGAGTGCCTACTGGGTACAGACAAAGGCTTCTGCCTGGGAAAACAAAACCCACCAGCCCACGTTCCTGGTCTCAGTTTGCAGAGCTCCGTGGGCACTCTCAAAGCAGCCCGTGTTGGCACGGGTGGCAGCTTGTCCCTGGGCGGCACCTTGATATTCGTGGAAATCTAGCAGGCAGCAGGCCCCAAAGAGCCGAGGGCCTAGCTAGTAGTGCAAATGCTTCTGCCCAAGGAGACAAAACCCACCAGCCCACGTTCCTGCTCTCAGTTTGCAGAGCTCCATGGGCACTCTCAAAGCAGCAGGAGTTGGCACAGGTGGCAGCTTGTCCTTGGGCGGCATCTTGGTATTCGTGGAAATCCAGCAAGCAGCCTAACCCTAAGGAACAGGGGCCTACCTAGTACAGACAAAGGATTCTGCGCGGGGAAACAAAACCCACCAGCCCACGTTCCTGGTCTCATTTTGCAGAGCTCCATGGGCACTCTCAAAACAGCGCGAGTTGGCGTGGGAGGCAGCTTGTCCCTGGGCGGCATCTTGATATTCGTGGAAATCCAGAAGGCAGCCGGCCATGAGGAACACGGCCCTATCTGGTACTGACAAAGGCTTCTGCCCGGGAAAACAAAACCCACCAGCCCTCATTCCTGGTCTCCGTTTGCAGAGCTCTGTAGGCACTCTCAAAGCAGCCCGTGTTGGCACGGGTGGCAGATTGTCCCTGGGCGGCACCTTGATATTCGTGGAAATCCAGCAGGCAGCAGGCCCCCAAGGGCCGAGGGCCTAGCTAGTAGTGCAAATGCTTCTGCCCAAGGAGACAAAACCCTCCAGCCCACGTTCCTGGTCTCAGTTAGCAGAGCTCCATGGGCACTCTCAAAGCAGCCCGAGTTTGCACAGCTGGCAGCTTGTCCCTGGGCGGCACCTTGATATTCGTGGAAATCCAGCAAGCGGCCCAACCCTAAGAAACAGGGGCCTACCTAGTACTGACAATGGCGTCTGCCCGGGGAAACAAAACCCACCAGCCCACGTTCCTGGTCTCAGTTTGCAGAGCTCTGTGGGCACTCTCAAAGCAGCCCGAGTTGGCACAGGTGGCAGCTTGTCCCTGGGCGGCACCTTGATATACGGGGAAATCCAGCAGGCAGCAGGACCCGAAGGGCCGCGCACGTAGCTAGTAGTTCAAATGCTTCTGCCCAAGGAGACAAAACCCACAAGCCCACGTTCCTGGTCTCAGTTAGCAGTGCTCCGTGGGCATTCTCAAAGCAGTCCGAGTTGGAGCAGGTGGCAGCTTGTCCCTGGGCGGCACCTTGATATTCGTGGAAATCCAGAAGGCAGCCGGCCACAAATGGCCAAAGGCCTACCTGGTATTGATAATGCGTCCTCCAAGGGCAACAAAACCCACAAGCCCACGTTCCAGGTCTCAGTTTGCAGAGCTCCATGGGCACTCTCAAAGCGGTGCGAGTTGGCACAGGTGGCAGCTTGTCCCTGGGCGGCACCTTGATATACGGGAAAATCCAGCAGGCAGCCGCCCCCGAAGGACTGAGGGCCGAACTGGCACTGCAGATGCTTCTGCCAAAGGCGACAAAACCCACCAGCCCACGTTCCTGCTCTCAGATTACAGTGCTCCGTGGGCACTCTCCTTAAGCAACCCGATTTGGCGTGGGAGGCAGCTTGTCCCTGGGCGGCATCTTGATATTCGTGGAAATCCAGAAGGCTGCTGGCCCCGAATGGCCGAGGGCCTACTGGGTACAGACAAAGCCTTCTGCCCGGGAAAACAAAACCCACCACCCCACGTTCCTGGTCTCAGTTTGCAGAGCTCCGTGGGCACTCTCAAAGCAGCCCGAGTTGGCACAGGTGGCAGCTTGTCCCTGGGCGGCACCTTGATATTCGTGGAAATCCAGCAAGCGTCCTAACCGTAAGGAACAGGGGCCTACCAGGTACTGACAAAGGCTTCTGCCCGCGGAAACAAAACCCACCAGCCCACGTTCCAGGTCTCAGTTTGCAGAGCTCCATGGGCACTCTCAAAGCAGCACGAGTTGGCACAGGTGGCAGCTTGTCCCTGGGCGGCACCTCGATATTCGTCAAAATCCAGCAGGCAGCAGGCCCCAAAGGGCCGACGGCCTGTCTGGTACTGCAAATGCTTATGCCTGGGGAAACAAAACCCACCACCCAACGTTCCTGGTCTCAGTTTGCAGAGCTCCATGGGCACTCACAAAGCAGCCCGAGTTGGCACAGGTGGCAGCTTGTCCCTGGGCGGCACCTAGATATACGGGAAAATCCAGCAGGCAGACGCCCCCGAAGGGTTGAGGGCCGACCTGGCACGGCAAATGCTTCTGCCCAAGGAGACAAAACCCACCAGCCCACATTCCTGGTCTCAGATTACAGTGCTCCGTGGGCACTCTCAAAGCAGCCCGATTTGGCGTGGGAGGCAGCTTGTCCCTGGGCGGCATCTTGATATTCGTGGAAATCCAGAAGGCTGCTGGCCCCGAATGGCCGAGGGCCTACTGCGTACAGACAAAGGCTTCTGCCCAGGGAAACAAAACCCACCAGCCCACGTTCCTGGTCTCAGTTTGCAGAGCTCCGTGGGCACTCTCAAAGCAGCCCGTGTTGGCACGGGTGGCAGCTTGTCCCTGGGCGGCACCTTGCTATTCGTGGAAATCTAGCAGGCAGCAGGCCCCAAAGAGCCGAGGGCCTAGCTAGTATTGCAAATGCTTCTGCCCGCGGAAACAGAACCCACCAGCCCACGTTCCTGGTCTCAGTTTGCAGAGCTCCATGGGCACTCTCAAAGCAGCCCGAGTTGGCACAGGTGGCAGCTTGTCCTTGGGCGGCATCTTGATATTCGTGGAAATCCAGCACGCAGCCTAACCCTAAGGAACAGGGGCCTACCTAGTACAGACAAAGGATTCTGCGCGGGGAAACAAAACCCACCAGCCCACGTTCCTGGTCTCATTTTGCAGAGCTCCATGGGCACTCTCAAAACAGCGCGAGTTGGCGTGGGAGGCAGCTTGTCCCTGGGCGGCATCTTGATATTCGTGGAAATCCAGAAGGCAGCCGGCCATGAGGAACACGGCCCTATCTGGTACTGACAAAGGCTTCTGCCCGGGAAAACAAAACCCACCAGCCCTCATTCCTGGTCTCCGTTTGCAGAGCTCTGTAGGCACTCTCAAAGCAGCCCGTGTTGGCACGGGTGGCAGATTGTCCCTGGGCGGCACCTTGATATTCGTGGAAATCCAGCAGGCAGCAGGCCCCCAAGGGCCGAGGGCCTAGCTAGTAGTGCAAATGCTTCTGCCCAAGGAGACAAAACCCTCCAGCCCACGTTCCTGGTCTCAGTTAGCAGAGCTCCATGGGCACTCTCAAAGCAGCCCGAGTTTGCACAGCTGGCAGCTTGTCCCTGGGCGGCACCTTGATATTCGTGGAAATCCAGCAAGCGGCCCAACCCTAAGAAACAGGCGCCTACCTAGTACTGACAATGGCGTCTGCCCGGGGAAACAAAACCCACCAGCCCACGTTCCTGGTCTCAGTTTGCAGAGCTCTGTGGGTACTCTCAAAGCAGCCCGAGTTGGCACAGGTGGCAGCTTGTCCCTGGGCGGCACCTTGATATACGGGGAAATCCAGCAGGCAGCAGGACCCGAAGGGCCGCGCACGTAGCTAGTAGTTCAAATGCTTCTGCCCAAGGAGACAAAACCCACAAGCCCACGTTCCTGGTCTCAGTTAGCAGTGCTCCGTGGGCATTCTCAAAGCAGCGCGAGTTGGCACAGGTGGCAGCTTGTCCCTGGGCGGCACCTTGATATTCGTGGAAATCCAGCAAGCGTCCTAACCGTAAGGAACAGGGGCCTACCAGGTACTGACAAAGGCTTCTGCCCGCGGAAACAAAACCCACCAGCCCACGTTCCAGGTCTCAGTTTGCAGAGCTCCATGGGCACTCTCAAAGCGGTGCGAGTTGGCACAGGTGGCAGCTTGTCCCTGGGCGGCACCTTGATATACGGGAAAATCCAGCAGGCAGCCGCCCCCGAAGGACTGAGGGCCGAACTGGCACTGCAGATGCTTCTGCCAAAGGCGACAAAACCCACCAGCCCACGTTCCTGCTCTCAGATTACAGTGCTCCGTGGGCACTCTCCTTAAGCAACCCGATTTGGCGTGGGAGGCAGCTTGTCCCTGGGCGGCACCTTGATATTCGTGGAAATCCAGCAAGCGTCCTAACCGTAAGGAACAGGGGCCTACCAGGTACTGACAAAGGCTTCTGCCCGCGGAAACAGAACCCACCAGCCCACGTTCCAGGTCTCAGTTTGCAGAGCTCCATGGGCACTCTCAAAGCAGCACGAGTTGGCACAGGTGGCAGCTTGTCCATGGGCGGCACCTCGATATTCGTCGAAATCCAGCAGGCAGCAGGCCACAAAGGGCCGACGGCCTATCTGGTACTGCAAATGCTTATGCCTGGGGAAACAAAACCCACCACCCAACGTTCCTGGTCTCAGTTTGCAGAGCTCCATGGGCACTCACAAAGCAGCCCGAGTTGGCACAGGTGGCAGCTTGTCCCTGGGCGGCACCTAGATATACGGGAAAATCCAGCAGGCAGACGCCCCCGAAGGGTTGAGGGCCGACCTGGCACGGCAAATGCTTCTGCCCAAGGCGACAAAACCCACCAGCCCACATTCCTGGTCTCAGATTACAGTGCTCCGTGGGCACTCTCAAAGCAGCCCGAATTTGCGTGGGAGGCAGCTTGTCCCTGGGCGGCATCTTGATATTCGTGGAAATCCAGAAGGCTGCTGGCCCCGAATGGCCGAGTGCCTACTGGGTACAGACAAAGGCTTCTGCCTGGGAAAACAAAACCCACCAGCCCACGTTCCTGGTCTCAGTTTGCAGAGCTCCGTGGGCACTCTCAAAGCAGCCCGTGTTGGCACGGGTGGCAGCTTGTCCCTGGGCGGCACCTTGATATTCGTGGAAATCTAGCAGGCAGCAAGCCCCAAAGAGCCGAGGGCCTAGCTAGTAGTGCAAATGCTTCTGCCCAAGGAGACAAAACCCACCAGCCCACCTTCCTGCTCTCAGTTTGCAGAGCTCCATGGGCACTCTCAAAGCAGCAGGAGTTGGCACAGGTGGCAGCTTGTCCTTGGGCGGCATCTTGGTATTCGTGGAAATCCAGCAAGCAGCCTAACCCTAAGGAACAGGGGCCTACCTAGTACAGACAAAGGATTCTGCGCGGGGAAACAAAACCCACCAGCCCACGTTCCTGGTCTCATTTTGCAGAGCTCCATGGGCACTCTCAAAACAGCGCGAGTTGGCGTGGGAGGCAGCTTGTCCCTGGGCGGCATCTTGATATTCGTGGAAATCCAGAAGGCAGCCGGCCATGAGGAACACGGCCCTATCTGGTACTGACAAAGGCTTCTGCCCGGGAAAACAAAACCCACCAGCCCTCATTCCTGGTCTCCGTTTGCAGAGCTCTGTAGGCACTCTCAAAGCAGCCCGTGTTGGCACGGGTGGCAGATTGTCCCTGGGCGGCACCTTGATATTCGTGGAAATCCAGCAGGCAGCAGGCCCCCAAGGGCCGAGGGCCTAGCTAGTAGTGCAAATGCTTCTGCCCAAGGAGACAAAACCCTCCAGCCCACGTTCCTGGTCTCAGTTAGCAGAGCTCCATGGGCACTCTCAAAGCAGCCCGAGTTTGCACAGCTGGCAGCTTGTCCCTGGGCGGCACCTTGATATTCGTGGAAATCCAGCAAGCGGCCCAACCCTAAGAAACAGGGGCCTACCTAGTACTGACAATGGCGTCTGCCCGGGGAAACAAAACCCACCAGCCCACGTTCCTGGTCTCAGTTTGCAGAGCTCTGTGGGCACTCTCAAAGCAGCCCGAGTTGGCACAGGTGGCAGCTTGTCCCTGGGCGGCACCTTGATATACGGGGAAATCCAGCAGGCAGCAGGACCCGAAGGGCCGCGCACGTAGCTAGTAGTTCAAATGCTTCTGCCCAAGGAGACAAAACCCACAAGCCCACGTTCCTGGTCTCAGTTAGCAGTGCTCCGTGGGCATTCTCAAAGCAGCGCGAGTTGGCACAGGTGGCAGCTTGTCCCTGGGCGGCACCTTGATATTCGTGGAAATCCAGCAAGCGTCCTAACCGTAAGGAACAGGGGCCTACCAGGTACTGACAAAGGCTTCTGCCCGCGGAAACAAAACCCACCAGCCCACGTTCCAGGTCTCAGTTTGCAGAGCTCCATGGGCACTCTCAAAGCGGTGCGAGTTGGCACAGGTGGCAGCTTGTCCCTGGGCGGCACCTTGATATACGGGAAAATCCAGCAGGCAGCCGCCCCCGAAGGACTGAGGGCCGAACTGGCACTGCAGATGCTTCTGCCAAAGGCGACAAAACCCACCAGCCCACGTTCCTGCTCTCAGATTACAGTGCTCCGTGGGCACTCTCCTTAAGCAACCCGATTTGGCGTGGGAGGCAGCTTGTCCCTGGGCGGCATCTTGATATTCGTGGAAATCCAGTAGGCTGCTGGCCCCGAATGGCCGAGGGCCTACTGGGTACAGACAAAGCCTTCTGCCCAGGAAAACAAAACCCACCAGCCCACGTTCCTGGTCTCAGTTTGCAGAGCTCCGTGGGCACTCTCAAAGCAGCCCGAGTTGGCACAGGTGGCAGCTTGTCCCTGGGCGGCACCTTGATATTCGTGGAAATCCAGCAAGCGTCCTAACCGTAAGGAACAGGGGCCTACCAGGTACTGACAAAGGCTTCTGCCCGCGGAAACAGAACCCACCAGCCCACGTTCCAGGTCTCAGTTTGCAGAGCTCCATGGGCGGCACCTCGATATTCGTCGAAATCCAGCAGGCAGCAGGCCCCAAAGGGCCGACGGCCTATCTGGTACTGCAAATGCTTATGCCTGGGGAAACAAAACCCACCACCCAACGTTCCTGGTCTCAGTTTGCAGAGCTCCATGGGCACTCACAAAGCAGCCCGAGTTGGCACAGGTGGCAGCTTGTCCCTGGGCGGCACCTAGATATACGGGAAAATCCAGCAGGCAGACGCCCCCGAAGGGTTGAGGGCCGACCTGGCACGGCAAATGCTTCTGCCCAAGGCGACAAAACCCACCAGCCCACATTCCTGGTCTCAGATTACAGTGCTCCGTGGGCACTCTCAAAGCAGCCCGAATTTGCGTGGGAGGCAGCTTGTCCCTGGGCGGCATCTTGATATTCGTGGAAATCCAGAAGGCTGCTGGCCCCGAATGGCCGAGTGCCTACTGGGTACAGACAAAGGCTTCTGCCTGGGAAAACAAAACCCACCAGCCCACGTTCCTGGTCTCAGTTTGCAGAGCTCCGTGGGCACTCTCAAAGCAGCCCGTGTTGGCACGGGTGGCAGCTTGTCCCTGGGCGGCACCTTGATATTCGTGGAAATCTAGCAGGCAGCAGGCCCCAAAGAGCCGAGGGCCTAGCTAGTAGTGCAAATGCTTCTGCCCAAGGAGACAAAACCCACCAGCCCACCTTCCTGCTCTCAGTTTGCAGAGCTCCATGGGCACTCTCAAAGCAGCAGGAGTTGGCACAGGTGGCAGCTTGTCCTTGGGCGGCATCTTGGTATTCGTGGAAATCCAGAAGGCAGCCGGCCGTGAGGAACACGGCCCTATCTGGTTCTGACAAAGGCTTCTGCCCGGGGAAACAAAACCCACCAGACCTCATTCCTGGTCTCCGTTTGCAGAGCTCTGTGGGCACTCTCAAAGCAGCCCGTGTTGGCACGGGTGGCAGATTGTCCCTGGGTGGCACCTTGATATTCGTGGAAATCCAGCAGGCAGCAGGCCCCCAAGGGCCGAGGGCCTAGCTAGTAGTGCAAATGCTTCTGACCAAGGAGACAAAACCCACCAGCCCACGTTCCTGGTCTCAGTTAGCAGAGCTCCATGGGCACTCGCAAAGCAGCCTGATTTTGCACAGCTGGCAGCTTGTCCCTGGGCGGCACCTTGATATTCGTGGAAATCCAGCAAGCGGCTCAACCCTAAGAAACAGGGGCCTACCTAGTACTGACAATGGCGTCTGCCCGGGGAAACAAAACCCACCAGCCCACGTTCCTGGTCTCAGTTTGCAGAGCTCCACGGGCACTCTCAAAGCAGCCCGAATTGGCACAGGTGGCAGCTTGTCCCTGGGCGGCACCTTGATATAGGGGGAAATCCAGCAGGCAGCAGGACCCGAAGGGCCGCGCGCGTAGCTAGTAGTTCAAATGCTTCTGCCCAAGGAGACAAAACCCACAAGCCCACGTTCCTGGTCTCAGTTAGCAGTGCTTCATGGGCATTCTCAAAGCAGCCCGAGTTGGCACAGGTGGCAACTTGTCCCTGGGCGGCACCTTGATATTCGTGGAAATCCAGAAGGCAGCCGGCCACAAATGGCCAAAGGCCTACCTGGTATTGACAATGGCTTCGTCCAAGGGAAACAAAACCCACCAGCCCAGGTTCCAGGTCTCAGTTTGCAGAGCTCCATGGGCACTCTCAAAGCAGCCCGAGTTGGCACAGGTGGCAGCTTGTCCCTGGGCGGCACCTTGATATTCGTGGAAATCCAGCAGGCAGCAGGCCCCAAGGGCTGAGGGCCTAGATAGTAGTGCAAATGCTTCTGCCCAAGGAGACAAAACCCACCAGCCCACGTTCCTGGTCTGAGTTTAAAGAGCTCCTTGGGCACTCTCAAAGCAGCCCGAGTTGGCACAGGTGGCAGCTTGTCCCTGGGCGGCACCTTGATATTCGTGGAAATCCAGAAGGCAGCCGGCCACAAATGGCCAAAGGCCTACCTGGTATTGACAATGGCGTCCTCCAAGGGCAACAAAACCCACAAGCCCACGTTCCAGGTCTCAGTTTGCAGAGCTCCATGGGCACTCTCAAAGCGGTGCGAGTTGGCACAGGTGGCAGCTTGTCCCTGGGCGGCACCTTGATATACGGAAAAATCCAGCAGGCAGCCGCCCCCGAAGGACTGAGGGCTGAACTGGCACTGCAGATGCTTCTGCCAAAGGCGACAAAACCCACCAGCCCACGTTCCTGCTCTCAGATTACAGTGCTCCGTGGGCACTCTCCTTAAGCAACCCGATTTGGCGTGGGAGGCAGCTTGTCCCTGGGCGGCATCTTGATATTCGTGGAAATCCAGAAGGCTGCTGGCCCCGAATGGCCGAGGGCCTACTGGGTACAGACAAAGCCTTCTGCCCAGGAAAACAAAACCCACCACCCCACGTTCCTGGTCTCAGTTTGCAGAGCTCCGTGGGCACTCTCAAAGCAGCCCGAGTTGGCACAGGTGGCAGCTTGTCCCTGGGCGGCACCTTGATATTCGTGGAAATCCAGCAAGCGTCCTAACCGTAAGGAACAGGGGCCTACCAGGTACTGACAAAGGCTTCTGCCCGCGGAAACAAAACCCACCAGCCCACGTTCCAGGTCTCAGTTTGCAGAGCTCCATGGGCACTCTCAAAGCAGCCCGAGTTGGCACAGGTGGCAGCTTGTCCCTGGGCGGCACCTCGATATTCGTCGAAATCCAGCAGGCAGCAGGCCCCAAAGGGCCGACGGCCTATCTGGTACTGCAAATGCTTATGCCTGGGGAAACAAAACCCACCACCCAACGTTCCTGGTCTCAGTTTGCAGAGCTCCATGGGCACTCACAAAGCAGCCCGAGTTGGCACAGGTGGCAGCTTGTCCCTGGGCGGCACCTAGATATACGGGAAAATCCAGCAGGCAGACGCCCCCGAAGGGTTGAGGGCCGACCTGGCACGGCAAATGCTTCTGCCCAAGGCGACAAAACCCACCAGCCCACATTCCTGGTCTCAGATTACAGTGCTCCGTGGGCACTCTCAAAGCAGCCCGAATTTGCGTGGGAGGCAGCTTGTCCCTGGGCGGCATCTTGATATTCGTGGAAATCCAGAAGGCTGCTGGCCCCGAATGGCCGAGTGCCTACTGGGTACAGACAAAGGCTTCTGCCTGGGAAAACAAAACCCACCAGCCCACGTTCCTGGTCTCAGTTTGCAGAGCTCCGTGGGCACTCTCAAAGCAGCCCGTGTTGGCACGGGTGGCAGCTTGTCCCTGGGCGGCACCTTGATATTCGTGGAAATCTAGCAGGCAGCAGGCCCCAAAGAGCCGAGGGCCTAGCTAGTAGTGCAAATGCTTCTGCCCAAGGAGACAAAACCCACCAGCCCACGTTCCTGCTCTCAGTTTGCAGAGCTCCATGGGCACTCTCAAAGCAGCGCGAGTTGGCGCAGGTGGCAGCTTGTCCTTGGGCGGCATCTTGGTATTCGTGGAAATCCAGCAAGCAGCCTAACCCTAAGGAACAGGGGCCTACCTAGTACTGACAATGGCGTCTGCCCGGGGAAACAAAACCCACCAGCCCACGTTCCTGGTCTCAGTTTGCAGAGCTCCACGGGCACCCTCAAAGCAGCCCGAATTGGCACAGGTGGCAGCTTGTCCCTGGGCGGCACCTTGATATACGGGGAAATCCAGCAGGCAGCAGGCCCCAAAGAGCCGAGGGCCTAGCTAGTAGTGCAAATGCTTCTGCCCAAGGAGACAAAACCCACCAGCCCACCTTCCTGCTCTCAGTTTGCAGAGCTCCGTGGGCACTCTCAAAGCAGCCCGAGTTGGCACAGGTGGCAGCTTGTCCCTGGGCGGCACCTTGATATTCGTGGAAATCCAGCAAGCGTCCTAACCGTAAGGAACAGGGGCCTACCAGGTACTGACAAAGGCTTCTGCCCGCGGAAACAAAACCCACCAGCCCACGTTCCAGGTCTCAGTTTGCAGAGCTCCATGGGCACTCTCAAAGCAGCCCGAGTTGGCACAGGTGGCAGCTTGTCCCTGGGCGGCACCTCGATATTCGTCGAAATCCAGCAGGCAGCAGGCCCCAAAGGGCCGACGGCCTATCTGGTACTGCAAATGCTTATGCCTGGGGAAACAAAACCCACCACCCAACGTTCCTGGTCTCAGTTTGCAGAGCTCCATGGGCACTCACAAAGCAGCCCGAGTTGGCACAGGTGGCAGCTTGTCCCTGGGCGGCACCTAGATATACGGGAAAATCCAGCAGGCAGACGCCCCCGAAGGGTTGAGGGCCGACCTGGCACGGCAAATGCTTCTGCCCAAGGCGACAAAACCCACCAGCCCACATTCCTGGTCTCAGATTACAGTGCTCCGTGGGCACTCTCAAAGCAGCCCGAATTTGCGTGGGAGGCAGCTTGTCCCTGGGCGGCATCTTGATATTCGTGGAAATCCAGAAGGCTGCTGGCCCCGAATGGCCGAGTGCCTACTGGGTACAGACAAAGGCTTCTGCCTGGGAAAACAAAACCCACCAGCCCACGTTCCTGGTCTCAGTTTGCAGAGCTCCGTGGGCACTCTCAAAGCAGCCCGTGTTGGCACGGGTGGCAGCTTGTCCCTGGGCGGCACCTTGATATTCGTGGAAATCTAGCAGGCAGCAGGCCCCAAAGAGCCGAGGGCCTAGCTAGTAGTGCAAATGCTTCTGCCCAAGGAGACAAAACCCACCAGCCCACGTTCCTGCTCTCAGTTTGCAGAGCTCCATGGGCACTCTCAAAGCAGCGCGAGTTGGCGCAGGTGGCAGCTTGTCCTTGGGCGGCATCTTGGTATTCGTGGAAATCCAGCAAGCAGCCTAACCCTAAGGAACAGGGGCCTACCTAGTACTGACAATGGCGTCTGCCCGGGGAAACAAAACCCACCAGCCCACGTTCCTGGTCTCAGTTTGCAGAGCTCCACGGGCACCCTCAAAGCAGCCCGAATTGGCACAGGTGGCAGCTTGTCCCTGGGCGGCACCTTGATATACGGGGAAATCCAGCAGGCAGCAGGACCCGAAGGGCCGCGCGCGTAGCTAGTAGTTCAAATGCTTCTGCCCAAGGAGACAAAACCCACAAGCCCACGTTCCTGGTCTCAGTTAGCAGTGCTCCGTGGGCATTCTCAAAGCAGTCCGAGTTGGAGCAGGTGGCAGCTTGTCCCTGGGCGGCACCTTGATATTCGTGGAAATCCAGAAGGCAGCCAGCCACAAATGGCCAAAGGCCTACCTGGTATTGATAATGCGTCCTCCAAGGGCAACAAAACCCACAAGCCCACGTTCCAGGTCTCAGTTTGCAGAGCTCCATGGGCACTCTCAAAGCGGTGCGAGTTGGCACAGGTGGCAGCTTGTCCCTGGGCGGCACCTTGATATACGGGAAAATCCAGCAGGCAGCCGCCCCCGAAGGACTGAGGGCCGAACTGGCACTGCAGATGCTTCTGCCAAAGGCGACAAAACCCACCAGCCCACGTTCCTGCTCTCAGATTACAGTGCTCCGTGGGCACTCTCCTTAAGCAACCCGATTTGGCGTGGGAGGCAGCTTGTCCCTGGGCGGCATCTTGATATTCGTGGAAATCCAGAAGGCTGCTGGCCCCGAATGGCCGAGGGCCTACTGGGTACAGACAAAGCCTTCTGCCCAGGAAAACAAAACCCACCACCCCACGTTCCTGGTCTCAGTTTGCAGAGCTCCGTGGGCACTCTCAAAGCAGCCCGAGTTGGCACAGGTGGCAGCTTGTCCCTGGGCGGCACCTTGATATTCGTGGAAATCCAGCAAGCGTCCTAACCGTAAGGAACAGGGGCCTACCAGGTACTGACAAAGGCTTCTGCCCGCGGAAACAAAACCCACCAGCCCACGTTCCAGGTCTCAGTTTGCAGAGCTCCATGGGCACTCTCAAAGCAGCACGAGTTGGCACAGGTGGCAGCTTGTCCCTGGGCGGCACCTCGATATTCGTCGAAATCCAGCAGGCAGCAGGCCCCAAAGGGCCGACGGCCTGTCTGGTACTGCAAATGCTTATGCCTGGGGAAACAAAACCCACCACCCAACGTTCCTGGTCTCAGTTTTCAGAGCTCCATGGGCACTCACAAAGCAGCCCGAGTTGGCACAGGTGGCAGCTTGTCCCTGGGCGGCACCTAGATATACGGGAAAATCCAGCAGGCAGACGCCCCCGAAGGGTTGAGGGCCGACCTGGCACGGCAAATGCTTCTGCCCAAGGCGACAAAACCCACCAGCCCACATTCCTGGTCTCAGATTACAGTGCTCCGTGGGCACTCTCAAAGCAGCCCGATTTGGCGTGGGAGGCAGCTTGTCCCTGGGCGGCATCTTGATATTCGTGGAAATCCAGAAGGCTGCTGGCCCCGAATGGCCGAGGGCCTACTGCGTACAGACAAAGGCTTCTGCCCAGGGAAACAAAACCCACCAGCCCACGTTCCTGGTCTCAGTTTGCAGAGCTCCGTGGGCACTCTCAAAGCAGCCCGTGTTGGCACGGGTGGCAGCTTGTCCCTGGGCGGCACCTTGATATTCGTGGAAATCTAGCAGGCAGCAGGCCCCAAAGAGCCGAGGGCCTAGCTAGTATTGCAAATGCTTCTGCCCGCGGAAACAGAACCCACCAGCCCACGTTCCTGGTCTCAGTTTGCAGAGCTCCATGGGCACTCTCAAAGCAGCCCGAGTTGGCACAGGTGGCAGCTTGTCCTTGGGCGGCATCTTGATATTCGTGGAAATCCAGCAAGCAGCCTAACCCTAAGGAACAGGGGCCTACCTAGTACAGACAAAGGATTCTGCGCGGGGAAACAAAACCCACCAGCCCACGTTCCTGGTCTCATTTTGCAGAGCTCCATGGGCACTCTCAAAACAGCGCGAGTTGGCGTGGGAGGCAGCTTGTCCCTGGGCGGCATCTTGATATTCGTGGAAATCCAGAAGGCAGCCGGCCATGAGGAACACGGCCCTATCTGGTACTGACAAAGGCTTCTGCCCGGGAAAACAATACCCAACAGCCCTCATTCCTGGTCTCTGTTTGCAGAGCTCTGTAGGCACTCTCAAAGCAGCCCGTGTTGGCACGGGTGGCAGATTGTCCCTGGGCGGCACCTTGATATTCGTGGAAATCCAGCAGGCAGCAGGCCCCCAAGGGCCGAGGGCCTAGCTAGTAGTGCAAATGCTTCTGCCCAAGGAGACAAAACCCTCCAGCCCACGTTCCTGGTCTCAGTTAGCAGAGCTCCATGGGCACTCTCAAAGCAGCCCGAGTTTGCACAGCTGGCAGCTTGTCCCTGGGCGGCACCTTGATATTCGTGGAAATCCAGCAAGCGGCCCAACCCTAAGAAACAGGGGCCTACCTAGTACTGACAATGGCGTCTGCCCGGGGAAACAAAACCCACCAGCCCACGTTCCTGGTCTCAGTTTGCAGAGCCCTGTGGGCACTCTCAAAGCAGCCCGAGTTGGCACAGGTGGCAGCTTGTCCCTGGGCGGCACCTTGATATACGGGGAAATCCAGCAGGCAGCAGGACCCGAAGGGCCGCGCACGTAGCTAGTAGTTCAAATGCTTCTGCCCAAGGAGACAAAACCGACAAGCCCACGTTCCTGGTCTCAGTTAGCAGTGCTCCGTGGGCATTCTCAAAGCAGCGCGAGTTGGCACAGGTGGCAGCTTGTCCCTGGACGGCACCTTGATATTCGTGGAAATCCAGAAGGCAGCCGGCCACAAATGGCCAAATGCCTACCTGGTATTGACAATGGCTTCGTCCAAGGGCAACAAAACCCACCAGCCCACGTTCCAGGTCTCAGTTTGCAGAGCTCCATGGGCACTCTCAAAGCAGCCCGAGTTGGCACATGTGGCAGCTTGTCCCTGGGCGGCACCTTGATATTCGTGGAAATCCAGCAGGCAGCCTGCCCCTGAGGAACAATGCCCTACCGGGTACTGACAAAGTGTTCTGCCCGGGGAAACAAAACCCACCAGCCCACGTTCCTGGTCTCAGTTTGCAGAGCTCGGTGGGCACTCTCAAAGCAGCCCGTGTTGGCACAGGTGGCAGATTGTCCCTGGGCGGCACCTTGATATTCGTGGAAATCCAGCAGGCAGCAGGCCCCAAAGGGCTGAGGGCGTAGATAGTAGTGCAAATGCTTCTTTCTAAGGAGACAAAACCCACCAGCCCACGTTCCTGGTCTCAGTTTAAAGAGCTCCTTGGGCACTCTCAAAGCAGCCCGAGTTGGCACAGGTGGCAGCTTGTCCTTGGGCGGCATCTTGATATTTGTGGAAATCCAGCAAGCAGCCTAACCCTAAGGAACAGGGGCCTACCTAGTACAGACAAAGGCTTCTGCGCGGGGAAACAAAACCCACCAGCCCACGTTCCTGGTCTCATTTTGCAGAGCTCCATGGGCAGTCTCAAAACAGCGCGAGTTGGCACAGGTGGCAGCTTGTCCCTGGGCGGCATCTTGATATTCGTGGAAATCCAGAAGGCAGCCGGCCATGAGGAACACGGCCCTATCTGGTACTGACAAAGGCTTCTGCCCGGGAAAACAAAACCCACCAGCCCTCATTCCTGGTGTCTGTTTGCAGAGCTCTGTAGGCACTCTCAAAGCAGCCCGTGTTGGCACGGGTGGCAGATTGTCCCTGGGCGGCACCTTGATATTCGTGGAAATCCAGCAGGCAGCAGGCCCCCAAGGGCCGAGGGCCTAGCTAGTAGTGCAAATGCTTCTGCCCAAGGAGACAAAACCCACCAGCCCACGTTCCTGGTCTCAGTTAGCAGAGCTCCATGGGCACTCGCAAAGCAGCCTGAGTTTGCACAGGTGGCAGCTTGTCCCTGGGCGGCACCTTGATATTCGTGGAAATCCAGCAAGTGGCCCAACCCTAAGAAACAGGGGCCTACCTAGTACTGACAATGGCGTCTGCCCGGGGAAACAAAACCCACCAGCCCACGTTCCTGGTCTCAGTTTGCAGAGCTCCATGGGCACTCTCAAAGCAGCCCGAGTTGGCACAGGTGGCAGCTTGTCCCTGGGCGGCACCTTGATATACGGGGAAATCCAGCAGGCAGCAGGACCCGAAGGGCCGCGCGCGTAGCTAGTAGTTCAAATGCTTCTGCCCAAGGAGACAAAACCCACAAGCCCACGTTCCTGGTCTCAGTTAGCAGTGCTCCGTGGGCATTCTCAAAGCAGCGCGAGTTGGCACAGGTGGCAGCTTGTCCCTGGGCGGCACCTTGATATTCGTGGAAATCCAGAAGGCAGCCGGCCACAAATGGCCAAAGGCCTACCTGGTATTGACAATGGCTTCGTCCAAGGGAAACAAAACCCACCAGCCCACGTTCCAGGTCTCAGTTTGCAGAGCTCCATGGGCACTCTCAAAGCGGTGCGAGTTGGCACAGGTGGCAGCTTGTCCCTGGGCGGCACCTTGATATTCGTGGAAATCCAGCAGGCAGCCTGCCCCTGAGGAACAAGGCCCTACCGGGTACTGACAAAGTGTTCTGCCCGGGAAAACAAAACCCACCAGCCCACGTTCCTGGTCTCATTTTGCAGAGCTCCGTGGGCACTCTCAAAGCAGCCCGTGTTGGCACAGGTGGCAGCTTGTCCCTGGGCGGCACCTTGATATTCGTGGAAATCCAGCAGGCAGCAGGCCCCAAAGGGCTGAGGGCCTAGATAGTAGTGCAAATGCTTCTTTCCAAGGAGACAAAACCCACCAGCCCACGTTCCTGGTCTCAGTTTAAAGAGCTCCTTGGGCATTCTCAAAGCAGCCCGAGTTGGCACAGGTGGCAGCTTGTCCCTGGGCGGCACCTTGATATTCGTGGAAATCCAGCAGGCAGCCGGCCACAAATGGCCAAATGCCTACCTGGTATTGACACTGGCGTCCTCCAAGGGCAACAAAACCCACAAGCCCACGTTCCAGGTCTCAGTTTGCAGAGCTCCATGGGCACTCTCAAAGCGGTGCGAGTTGGCACAGGTGGCAGCTTGTCCCTGGGCGGAACCTTGATATACGGGAAAATCCAGCAGGCAGCCGCCCCCGAAGGACTGAGGGCCGAACTGGCACTGCAAATGCTTCTGCCAAAGGCAACAAAACCCACCAGCCCACGTTCCTGCTCTCAGATTACAGTGCTCCGTGGGCACTCTCCTTAAGCAACCCGATTTGGCGTGGGAGGCAGCTTGTCCCTGGGCGGCATCTTCATATTCGTGGAAATCCAGAAGGCTGCTGGCCCCGAATGGCCGAGGGCCTACTGGGTACAGACAAAGCCTTCTGCCCGGGAAAACAAAACCCACCAGCCCACGTTCCTGGTCTCAGTTTGCAGAGCTCCGTGGGCACTCTCAAAGCAGCCCGAGTTGGCACAGGTGGCAGCTTGTCCCTGGGCGGCACCTTGATATTCGTGGAAATCCAGCAAGCGTCCTAACCGTAAGGAACAGGGGCCTACCAGGTACTGACAAAGGCTTCTGCCCGCGGAAACAAAACCCACCAGCCCACGTTCCAGGTCTCAGTTTGCAGAGCTCCATGGGCACTCTCAAAGCAGCACGAGTTGGCACAGGTGGCAGCTTGTCCCTGGGCGGCACCTCGATATTCGTCGAAATCCAGCAGGCAGCAGGCCCCAAAGGGCCGACGGCCTATCTGGTACTGCAAATGCTTATGCCTGGGGAAACAAAACCCACCAGCCCACGTTCCTGGTCTCAGTTTGCAGAGCTCCATGGGCACTCACAAAGCAGCCCGAGTTGGCACAGGTGGCAGCTTGTCCTTGGGCGGCATCTTGATATTCGTGGAAATCCAGCAAGCAGCCTAACCCTAAGGAACAGGGGCCTACCTAGTACAGACAAAGGCTTGTGCGCGGGGAAACAAAACCCACCAGCCCACGTTCCTGGTCTCATTTTGCAGAGCTCCATGGGCAGTCTCAAAACAGCGCGAGTTGGCGTGGGAGGCAGCTTGTCCCTGGGCGGCATCTTGATATTCGTGGAAATCCAGAAGGCAGCCGGCCATGAGGAACACGGCCCTATCTGGTACTGACAAAGGCTTCTGCCCGGGAAAACAAAACCCACCAGCCCTCATTCCTGGTGTCTGTTTGCAGAGCTCCACGGGCGCTCTCAAAGCAGCCCGAGTTGGCACGGGTGGCAGCTTGTCCCTGGGCGGCACCTTGATATACGGGGAAATCCAGCAGGCAGCAGGACCCGAAGGGCCGCGCGTGTAGCTAGTAGTTCAAATGCTTCTGCCCAAGGAGACAAAACCCACAAGCCCACGTTCCTGGTCTCAGTTAGCAGTGCTCCGTGGGCATTCTCAAAGCAGCGCGAGTTGGCACAGGTGGCAGCTTGTCCCTGGGCGGCACCTTGATATTCGTGGAAATCCAGAAGGCAGCCGGCCACAAATGGCCAAAGGCCTACCTGGTATTGACAATGGCTTCGTCCAAGGGAAACAAAACCCACCAGCCCATGTTCCAGGTCTCAGTTGGCAGAGCTCCATGGGCACTCTCAAAGCGGTGCGAGTTGGCACAGGTGGCAGCTTGTCCCTGGGCGGCACCTTGATATTCGTGGAAATCCAGCAGGCAGCCTGCCCCTGAGGAACAAGGCCCTACCGGGTACTGACAAAGTGTTCTGCCCGGGGAAACAAAACCCACCAGCCCATGTTCCAGGTCTCAGTTTGCAGAGCTCCATGGGCACTCTCAAAGCGGTGCGAGTTGGCACAGGTGGCAGCTTGTCCCTGGGCGGCACCTTGATATACGGGAAAATCCAGCAGGCAGCCGCTCCCGAAGGACTGAGGGCCGAACTGGCACTGCAAATGCTTCTGCCAAAGGCGACAAAACCGACCAGCCCACGTTCCTGCTCTCAGATTACAGTGCCCCGTGGGCACTCTCCTTAAGCAACCCGATTTGGCGTGGGAGGCAGCTTGTCCCTGGGCGGCATCTTGATATTCGTTGAAATCCAGGAGGCTGCTGGCCCCGAATGGCCGAGGGCCTACTGGGTACAGACAAAGCCTTCTGCCCGGGAAAACAAAACCCACCACCCCACGTTCCTGGTCTCAGTTAGCAGAGCTCCGTGGGCACTCTCAAAGCAGCCCGAGTTGGCACAGGTGGCAGCTTGTCCCTGGGCGGCACCTTGATATTCGTGGAAATCCAGCAAGCGTCCTAACCGTAAGGAACAGGGGCCTACCAGGTACTGACAAAGGCTTCTGCCCGCGGAAACAAAACCCATCAGCCCACGTTCCTGGTCTCAGTTTGCAGAGCTCCATGGGCACTCTCAAAGCAGCACGAGTTGGCACAGGTGGCAGCTTGTCCCTGGGCGGCACCTCGATATTCGTGGAAATCCAGCAGGCAGCAGGCCCCAAAGGGCCGACGGCCTATCTGGTACTGCAAATGCTAATGCCTGGGGAAACAGAACCCACCACCCAACGTTCCTGGTCTCAGTTTGCAGAGCTCCATGGGCACTCACAAAGCAGCGCGAGTTGGCACAGGTGGCAGTTTGTCCCTGGGCAGCACCTAGATATACGGGAAAATCCAGCAGGCAGACGCCCCCGAAGGGTTGAGGGCCGACCTGGCACGGCAAATGCTTCTGCCCAAGGCGACAAAACCCACCAGCCCACATTCCTGGTCTCAGATTACAGTGCTCCGTGGGCACTCTCAAAGCAGCCCGATTTGGCGTGGGAGGCCGCTTGTCCCTGGGCGGCATCTTGATGTTCGTGGAAATCCAGAAGGCTGCTGGCCCCGAATGGCCGAGTGCCTACTGGGTACAGACAAAGGCTTCTGCCCGGGGAAACAAAACCCACCAGCCCACGTTCCTGGTCTCAGTTTGCAGAGCTCCGTGGGCACTCTCAAAGCAGACCGTGTTCGCACGGGTGGCAGCTTGTCCCTGGGCGGCACCTTGCTATTCGTGGAAATCTAGCAGGCAGCAGGCCCCAAAGAGCCGAGGGCCTAGCTAGTAGTGCAAATGCTTCTGCCCAAGGAGACAAAACCCACCAGCCCACGTTCCTGGTCTCAGTATGCAGAGCTCCATGGGCACTCTCAAAGCAGCCCGCGTTGGCGTGGGAGGCAGCTTGTCCTTGGGCGGCATCTTGATATTCGTTGAAGTCCAGCAAGCAGCCTAACCCTAAGGAACAGGGGCCTACCTAGTACAGACAAAGGCTTCTGCGCGGGGAAACAAAACCCACCAGCCCACGTTCCTGGTCTCATTTTGCAGAGCTCCATGGGCACTCTCAAAACAGCGCGAGTTGGTGTGGGAGGCAGCTTGTCCCTGGGCGGCATCTTGATATTCGTGGAAATCCAGAAGGCAGCCGGCCATGAGGAACACGGCCCTATCTGGTACTGACAAAGGCTTCTGCCCGGGAAAACAAAACCCAACAGCCCTCATTCCTGGTGTCTGTTTGCAGAGCTCTGTAGGCACTCTCAAAGCAGCCCGTGTTGGCACGGGTGGCAGATTGTCCCTGGGCGGCACCTTGATATTCGTGGAAATCCAGCAGGCAGCAGGCCCCCAAGGGCCGAGGGCCTAGCTAGTAGTGCAAATGCTTCTGCCCAAGGAGACAAAACCCACCAGCCCACGTTCCTGGTCTCAGTTAGCAGAGCTCCATGGGCACTCGCAAAGCAGCCTGAGTTTGCACAGCTGGCAGCTTGTCCCTGGGCGGCACCTTGATATTCGTGGAAATCCAGCAAGCGGCCCAACCCTAAGAAACAGGGGCCTACCTAGTACTGACAATGGCGTCTGCCCGGGGAAACAAAACCCACCAGCTCACGTTCCTGGTCTCAGTTTGCAGAGCTCCACGGGCACTCTCAAAGCAGCCCGAGTTGGCACGGGTGGCAGCTTGTCCCTGGGCGGCACCTTGATATACGGGGAAATCCAGCAGGCAGCAGGACCCGAAGGGCCGCGCGCGTAGCTAGTAGTTCAAATGCTTCTGCCCAAGGAGACAAAACCCACAAGCCCACGTTCCTGGTCTCAGTTAGCAGTGCTCCGTGGGCATTCTCAAAGCAGCGCGAGTTGGCACAGGTGGCAGCTTGTCCCTGGGCGGCACCTTGATATTCGTGGAAATCCAGCAGCCAGCCGGCCACAAATGGCCAAAGGCCTACCTGGTATTGACAATGGCTTCGTCCAAGGGAAACAAAACCCACCAGCCCACGTTCCAGGTCTCAGTTTGCAGAGCTCCATGGGCACTCTCAAAGCGGTGCGAGTTGGCACAGGTGGCAGCTTGTCCCTGGGCGGCACCTTGATATTCGTGGAAATCCAGCAGGCAGCCTGCCCCTGAGGAACAAGGCCCTACCGGGTACTGACAAAGTGTTCTGCCCGGGGAAACAAAACCCACCAGCCCATGTTCCAGGTCTCAGTTTGCAGAGCTCCATGGGCACTCTCAAAGCGGTGCGAGTTGGCACAGGTGGCAGCTTGTCCCTGGGCGGCACCTTGATATACGGGAAAATCCAGCAGGCAGCCGCTCCCGAAGGACTGAGGGCCGAACTGGCACTGCAAATGCTTCTGCCAAAGGCGACAAAACCGACCAGCCCACGTTCCTGCTCTCAGATTACAGTGCCCCGTGGGCACTCTCCTTAAGCAACCCGATTTGGCGTGGGAGGCAGCTTGTCCCTGGGCGGCATCTTGATATTCGTTGAAATCCAGAAGGCTGCTGGCCCCGAATGGCCGAGGGCCTACTGGGTACAGACAAAGCCTTCTGCCCGGGAAAACAAAACCCACCACCCCACGTTCCTGGTCTCAGTTAGCAGAGCTCCGTGGGCACTCTCAAAGCAGCCCGAGTTGGCACAGGTGGCAGCTTGTCCCTGGGCGGCATCTTGATATTCGTGGAAATCCAGCAAGCGTCCTAACCGTAAGGAACAGGGGCCTACCAGGTACTGACAAAGGCTTCTGCCCGCGGAAACAAAACCCATCAGCCCACGTTCCTGGTCTCAGTTTGCAGAGCTCCATGGGCACTCTCAAAGCAGCACGAGTTGGCACAGGTGGCAGCTTGTCCCTGGGCGGCACCTCGATATTCGTGGAAATCCAGCAGGCAGCAGGCCCCAAAGGGCCGACGGCCTATCTGGTACTGCAAATGCTAATGCCTGGGGAAACAGAACCCACCACCCAACGTTCCTGGTCTCAGTTTGCAGAGCTCCATGGGCACTCACAAAGCAGCGCGAGTTGGCACAGGTGGCAGTTTGTCCCTGGGCAGCACCTAGATATACGGGAAAATCCAGCAGGCAGACGCCCCCGAAGGGTTGAGGGCCGACCTGGCACGGCAAATGCTTCTGCCCAAGGCGACAAAACCCACCAGCCCACATTCCTGGTCTCAGATTACAGTGCTCCGTGGGCACTCTCAAAGCAGCCCGATTTGGCGTGGGAGGCCGCTTGCCCCTGGGCGGCATCTTGATATTCGTGGAAATCCAGAAGGCTGCTGGCCCCGAATGGCCGAGTGCCTACTGGGTACAGACAAAGGCTTCTGCCCGGGGAAACAAAACCCACCAGCCCACGTTCCTGGTCTCAGTTTGCAGAGCTCCGTGGGCACTCTCAAAGCAGCCCGTGTTGGCACGGGTGGCAGCTTGTCCCTGGGCGGCACCTTGATATTCGTGGAAATCTAGCAGGCAGCAGGCCCCAAAGAGCCGAGGGCCTAGCTAGTAGTGCAAATGCTTCTGCCCAAGGAGACAAAACCCACCAGCCCACGTTCCTGGTCTCAGTATGCAGAGCTCCATGGGCACTCTCAAAGCAGCCCGCGTTGGCGTGGGAGGCAGCTTGTCCTTGGGCGGCATCTTGATATTCGTTGAAGTCCAGCAAGCAGCCTAACCCTAAGGAACAGGGGCCTACCTAGTACAGACAAAGGCTTCTGCGCGGGGAAACAAAACCCACCAGCCCACGTTCCTGGTCTCATTTTGCAGAGCTCCATGGGCACTCTCAAAACAGCGCGAGTTGGTGTGGGAGGCAGCTTGTCCCTGGGCGGCATCTTGATATTCGTGGAAATCCAGAAGGCAGCCGGCCATGAGGAACACGGCCCTATCTGGTACTGACAAAGGCTTCTGCCCGGGAAAACAAAACCCAACAGCCCTCATTCCTGGTGTCTGTTTGCAGAGCTCTGTAGGCACTCTCAAAGCAGCCCGTGTTGGCACGGGTGGCAGATTGTCCCTGGGCGGCACCTTGATATTCGTGGAAATCCAGCAGGCAGCAGGCCCCCAAGGGCCGAGGGCCTAGCTAGTATTGCAAATGCTTCTGCCCAAGGAGACAAAACCCACCAGCCCACGTTCCTGGTCTCAGTTAGCAGAGCTCCATGGGCACTCGCAAAGCAGCCTGAGTTTGCACAGCTGGCAGCTTGTCCCTGGGCGGCACCTTGATATTCGTGGAAATCCAGCAAGCGGCCCAACCCTAAGAAACAGGGGCCTACCTAGTACTGACAATGGCGTCTGCCCGGGGAAACAAAACCCACCAGCTCACGTTCCTGGTCTCAGTTTGCAGAGCTCCACGGGCACTCTCAAAGCAGCCCGAGTTGGCACGGGTGGCAGCTTGTCCCTGGGCGGCACCTTGATATACGGGGAAATCCAGCAGGCAGCAGGACCCGAAGGGCCGCGCGCGTAGCTAGTAGTTCAAATGCTTCTGCCCAAGGAGACAAAACCCACAAGCCCACGTTCCTGGTCTCAGTTAGCAGTGCTCCGTGGGCATTCTCAAAGCAGCGCGAGTTGGCACAGGTGGCAGCTTGTCCCTGGGCGGCACCTTGATATTCGTGGAAATCCAGCAGCCAGCCGGCCACAAATGGCCAAAGGCCTACCTGGTATTGACAATGGCTTCGTCCAAGGGAAACAAAACCCACCAGCCCACGTTCCAGGTCTCAGTTTGCAGAGCTCCATGGGCACTCTCAAAGCGGTGCGAGTTGGCACAGGTGGCAGCTTGTCCCTGGGCGGCACCTTGATATTCGTGGAAATCCAGCAGGCAGCCTGCCCCTGAGGAACAAGGCCCTACCGGGTACTGACAAAGTGTTCTGCCCGGGGAAACAAAACCCACCAGCCCATGTTCCAGGTCTCAGTTTGCAGAGCTCCATGGGCACTCTCAAAGCGGTGCGAGTTGGCACAGGTGGCAGCTTGTCCCTGGGCGGCACCTTGATATACGGGAAAATCCAGCAGGCAGCCGCTCCCGAAGGACTGAGGGCCGAACTGGCACTGCAAATGCTTCTGCCAAAGGCGACAAAACCGACCAGCCCACGTTCCTGCTCTCAGATTACAGTGCCCCGTGGGCACTCTCCTTAAGCAACCCGATTTGGCGTGGGAGGCAGCTTGTCCCTGGGCGGCACCTTGATATTCGTGGAAATCCAGCAAGCAGCCTAACCCTAAGGAACAGGGGCCTACCTAGTACTGACAAAGGTTTCTGCCCGGGAAAACAAAACCCACCAGCCCACGTTCCTGGTCTCAGTTTGCAGAGCTCCATGGGCACTCTCAAAACAGCCCGAGTTGGCGTGGGAGGCAGCTTGTCCCTGGGCGGCATCTTGATATTCGTGGAAATCCAGCAGGCAGCCGGCCCCTGAGGAACACGGCCCTATCTGGTACTGACAAAGGCTTCTGCCCGGGGAAACAAAACCCACCACCCCGCATTCCTGGTCTCCATTTGCAGAGCTCCTTGGGCACTCTCAAAGCAGCCAGAGTTGAAACGGGTGGCAGCTTGTCCCTGGGCGGCACCTTGATATTCGTGGAAATCCAGCAGTTAGCCGGCCAGAAATGGCCAAAGGCCTACCTGGTATTGACAATGGCTTCGTCCAAGGGAAACAAAACCCACAACCCAGCGTTCCAGGTCTCAGTTTTCAGAGCTCCATGGACACTCTCAAAGCAGCCCGAGTTGGAACAGGTGGCAGCTTGTCCCTGGGCGGCACCTTGATATTTGTGGAAATCCAGCAGGCAACCTGGCCCTGAAGAACAAGGCCCTACCGGGTTCTGACAAATTGTTCTGCCCGGGGAAACAAAACCCACCAGTCCACACTCCTGATCTCAGTTTGCAGAGCTCCATGGGCACTCTCAAAGCAGCCCGAGTTTGCACAGGTGGCAGCTTGTCCCTGGGCGGCATCTTGATATTCGTGGAAATCCAGCAGGCAGCAGGTCCCAAAGGACCGAGAGCATAGCTAGTAGTGCAAATGCTTCTGCCCAAGGAGACAAAACCCACCAGCCCACGTTCCTGGTCTCAGTTTGCAGTGCTCCGTGGGCACTCTCAAAGCAGCCCGTGTTGGCACAGGTGGCAGCTTGTCCCTGGGCGGCACCTTGATATTCGGGGAATTCCAGCGGACAGCAGGCCGCATAGGGCCAAAGGCCTACCTGGTACTGCAAATGCTTCTGCCTGGGGAAACAAAACCCACCACCCAACGTTCCTGGTCTCAGTTTGCAGAGCTCCATGGGCACTCTCAAAGCAGCGCGAGTTGGCACAGGTGGCAGCTTGTCCCTGGGCGGCATCTTGATATTCGTGGAAATCCAGAAGGCAGCCTGTCCCTGAGGAACAAGGCCCTATCTGGTACAGACTTTGGCTTCTGCCCGGGGAAACAAAACCCACCACCCACCGTTCCTGGTCTCAGATTGCAGAGCTCCATGAGCACTCTCAAAGCAGCCCGAGTTGGCACAGGTGGCAGCTTGTCCCTGGGCAGCACCTTGATATTCGTCGAAATCCAGCAAGCGGCCTAACCCTAAGAAACAGTGGCCTACCTAGTACTGACAATGGCGTCTGCCCGGGGAAACAAAACCCACCACCCCACGTTCCTGGTATCAGTTTGCAGAGCTCCATGAGCACTCTCAAAGCAGCCTGAGTTGGCACGGGTGGCAGATTGTCCCTGGGCGGCACCTTGATATTCGTGGAAATCCAGCAGGTAGCCGGCCAGAAATGGCCAAAGGCCTACCTGGTATTGACAATGGCTTCGTCCAAGGGAAACAAAACCCACAACCCAGCGTTCCAGGTCTCAGTTTTCAGAGCTCCATGGGCACTCTCAAAGCAGCGCGAGTTGGCACAGGTGGCAGCTTGTCCCTGGGCGGCACCTTGATATTTGTGGAAACCCAGCAGTCAGCCTGCCCCTGAAGAACAAGGCCCTACCGGGTACTGACAAAGTGTTCTGCCCAAGGAGACAAAACCCACCAGTCCACACTCCTGATCTCAGTTTGCAGAGCTCCATTGGCACACTCAAAGCAGCCCGAGTTTGCACAGGTGGCAGCTTGTCCCTGGGCGCCATCTTCATATTCGTAGAAATCCAGCAGGCAGCAGGTCCCAAAGGGCCGTGAGCATAGCTAGTAGTGCAAATGCTTCTGCCCAAGGAGACAAAACCCACAAGCCCACGTTCCTGGTCTCAGTTTGCAGTGCTCCGTTGGCACTCTCAAAGCAGCGCGAGTTGGCACAGGTGGCAGCTTGTCCCTGGGCGGCACCTTGATATTCGTAGAAATCCAGCGGACAGCCGGCCGCATAGGGCCAAAGGCCTACCTGGTATTGCAAATGCTTCTGCCTGGGGAAACAAAACCCACCACCCAACGTTCCTGGTCTCAGTTTGCAGAGCTCCATGGGCACTCCCAAAGCAGCCCAGGTTGGCACAGGTGGCAGCTTGTCCCTGGGCGGCATCTTCGGATTCGTGGAAATCCAGAAAGCAGCCTAACCCTAAGGAACCAAGGGCCTACCTAGTACTGACAAAGGCTTCTGCCCGCGGAACCAAAACCCACCAGCTCACGTTCCTGGTCTCAGTTTGCAGAGCTCCATGGGCACTCTCAAAGCTGCCCGAGTTGGCACAGGTGGCAGCTTGTCCCTGGGCGGCACCTTGATATTCGTGGAAATCCAGCAGGCAGCCTGCCCCTGAGGAACAAGGCCCTACCGGGTACTGACAAAGTGTTCTGCCCGGGGAAACAAAACCCACCAGCCCACGTTCCTGCTCTCAGATTACAGTGCTCCGTGGGCACTCTCCTTAAGCAACCCGATTTGGCGTGGGAGGCAGCTTGTCCCTGGGCGGCATCTTGATATTCGTGGAAATCCAGAAGGCTGCTGGCCCCGAATGGCCGAGGGCCTACTGGGTACAGACAAAGCCTTCTGCCCGGGAAAACAAAACCCACCAGCCCACGTTCCTGGTCTCAGTTTGCAGAGCTCCGTGGGCACTCTCAAAGCAGCCCGAGTTGGCACAGGTGGCAGCTTGTCCCTGGGCGGCACCTTGATATTCGTGGAAATCCAGCAAGCGTCCTAACCGTAAGGAACAGGGGCATACCAGGTACTGACAAAGGCTTCTGCCCGCGGAAACAAAACCCACCAGCCCACGTTCCAGGTCTCAGTTTGCAGAGCTCCATGGGCACTCTCAAAGCAGCACGAGTTGGCACAGGTGGCAGCTTGTCCCTGGGCGGCACCTCGATATTCGTCGAAATCCAGCAGGCAGCAGGCCCCAAAGGGCCGACGGCCTATCTGGTACTGCAAATGCTTATGCCTGGGGAAACAAAACCCACCACCCAACGTTCCTGGTCTCAGTTTGCAGAGCTCCATGGGCACTCACAAAGCAGCCCGAGTTGGCACAGGTGGCAGCTTGTCCCTGGGCGGCACCTAGATATACGGGAAAATCCAGCAGGCAGACGCCCCCGAAGGGTTGAGGGCCGACCTGGCACGGCAAATGCTTCTGCCCAAGGCGACAAAACCCACCAGCCCACATTCCTGGTCTCAGATTACAGTGCTCCTTGGGCACTCTCAAAGCAGCCCGAATTTGTGTGGGAGGCAGCTTGTCCCTGGGCGGCATCTTGATATTCGTGGAAATCCAGAAGGCTGCTGGCCCCGAATGGCCGAGTGCCTACTGGGTACAGACAAAGGCTTCTGCCTGGGAAAACAAAACCCACCAGCCCACGTTCCTGCTCTCAGTTTGCAGAGCTCCGTGGGCACTCTCAAAGCAGCCCGTGTTGGCACGGGTGGCAGCTTGTCCCTGGGCGGCAACTTGATATTCGTGGAAATCTAGCAGGCAGCAGGCCCCAAAGAGCCGAGGGCCTAGCTAGTAGTGCAAATGCTTCTGCCCAAGGAGACAAAACCCACCAGCCCACGTTCCTGGTCTCAGTTTGCAGAGCTCCATGGGCACTCTCAAAGCAGCAGGAGTTGGCACAGGTGGCAGCTTGTCCTTGGGCGGCATCTTGGTATTCGTGGAAATCCAGCAAGCAGCCTAACCCTAAGGAACAGGGGCCTACCTAGTACAGACAAAGGCTTCTGCGCGGGGAAACAAAACCCACCAGCCCACGTTCCTGGTCTCATTTTGCAGAGCTCCATGGGCACTCTCACAACAGCGCGAGTTGGCGTGGGAGGCAGCTTGTCCCTGGGCGGCATCTTGATATTCGTGGAAATCCAGAAGGCAGCCGGCCATGAGGAACACGGCCCTATCTGGTACTGACAAAGGCTTCTGCCCGGGGAAACAAAACCCACCAGCCCTCATTCCTGGTCTCCGTTTGCAGAGCTCTGTGGGCACTCTCAAAGCAGCCCGTGTTGGCACGGGTGGCAGCTTGTCCCTGGGCGGCACCTTGATATTCGTGGAAATCCAGCAGGCAGCAGGCCCCCAAGGGCCGAGGGCCTAGCTAGTAGTGCAAATGCTTCTGCCCAAGGAGACAAAACCCACCAGCCCACGTTCCTGGTCTCAGTTAGCAGAGCTCCATGGGCACTCGCAAAGCAGCCTGAGTTTGCACAGCTGGCAGCTTGTCCCTGGGCAGCACCTTGATATTCGTGGAAATCCAGCAAGCGGCCCAACCCTAAGAAACAGGGGCCTACCTCGTACTGACAATGGCGTCTGCCTGGGGAAACAAAACCCACCAGCTCACGTTCCTGGTCTCAGTTTGCAGAGCTCCACGGGCACTGTCAAAGCAGCCCGAGTTGGCACGGGTGGCAGCTTATCCCTGGGCGGCACCTTGATATACAGGGAAATCCAGCAGGCAGCAGGACCCGAAGGGCCGCGCGCGTAGCTAGTAGTTCAAATGCTTCTGCCCAAGGAGACAAAACCCACAAGCCCACGTTCCTGGTCTCAGTTAGCAGTGCTCCATGGGCATTCTCAAAGCAGCGCGAGTTGGCACAGGTGGCAGCTTGTCCCTGGGCGGCACCTTGATATTCATGGAAATCCAGAAGGCAGCCGGCCACAAATGGCCAAAGGCCTACCTGGTATTGTCAATGGCTTCGTCCAAGGGAAACAAAACCCACCAGCCCACGTTCCAGGTCTCAGTTTGCAGAGCTCCATGGGCACTCTCAAAGCGGTGCGAGTTGGCACAGGTGGCAGCTTGTCCCTGGGCGGCACCTTGATATTCGTGGAAATCCAGCAGGCAGCCTGCCCCTGAGGAACAAGGCCCTACCGGGTACTGACAAAGTGTTCTGCCCGGGGAAACAAAACCCACCAGCCCACGTTCCAGGTCTCAGTTTACAGAGCTCCATGGACACTCTCAAAGCAGCGCGAGTTGGCACAGGTGGCAGCTTGTCCCTGGGCGGCACCTTGATATTCGTGGAAATCAAGCAAGCAGCCTAACCCTAAGGAACAGGGGCCTACCTAGTACTGACAAAGGTTTCTGCCCGGGGAAACAAAACCCACCAGCCCACGTTCCTGGTCTCAGTTTGCAGAGCTCCATGGGCACTCTCCAGACAGCCCGAGTTGACACGGGTGGCAGCTTGTCTCTGGGCGGCACCTTGATATTCGTGGAAATCCAGCTGTTAGCCGGCCAGAAATGGCCAAAGGCCTACCTGTTATTGACAATGGCTTCGTCCAAGGGAAACAAAACCCACAACCCAGCGTTCCAGGTCTCAGTTTTCAGAGCTCCATGGGCACTCTCAAAGCAGCCCGAGTTGGCACAGGTGGCAGCTTGTCCCTGGGCAGCATTTTGGTATTCGTGGAAATCCAGAAGGCAGCCTGCCCCTGAAGAACAAGGCCCTACCGGGTTCTGACAAGGTGTTCTGCCCGGGGAAACAAAACCCACCAGTCCACACTCCTGATCTCAGTTTGCAGAGCTCCATGGGCACTCTCAAAGCAGCCCGAGTTGGCACAGGTGGCAGCTTGTCCCTGGGCGGCATCTTGATATTCGTAGAAATCCAGCAGGCAGCAGGTCCCAAAGGGCCGAGAGCATAGCTTGTAGTGCAAATGCTTCTCCCAAGGAGACAAAACCCACCAGCCCACGTTCCTGGTCTCAGTTTGCAGTGCTCCATGAGCACTCTCAAAGCAGCCCGAGTTGGCACAGGTGGCAGCTTGTCCCTGGGCGGCACCTTGATATTCGTGGAAATCCAGCGGACAGCCGGCCGCATAGGGCCAAAGGCCTACCTGGTACTGCAAATGCTTCTGCCTGGGGAAACAAAACCCACCACCCAACGTTCCTGGTCTCAGTTTGCAGAGCTCCATGGGCACTCTCAAAGCAGCCCGAGTTGGCACAGGTGGCAGCTTGTCCCTGGGCGGCATCTTGATATTCGTGGAAATCCAGCAGGCATCCTGTCCCTGAGGAACAAGGCCCTATCTGGAACAGACTTTGGCTTCTGCCCGGGGAAACAAAACTCACCACCCAACGTTCCTGGTCTCAGATTGCAGAGATCCATGAGCACTCTCAAAGCAGCCCGAGTTGGCACAGGTGGCAGCTTGTCCCTGGGCAGCACCTTGATATTCGTCGAAATCCAGCAAGCGGCCTAACCATAAGAAACAGTGGCCTACCTAGTACTGACAATGGCGTCTGCCCGGGGAAACAAAACCCACAACCCTACGTTCCTGGTATCAGTTTGCAGAGCTCCATGGGCACTCTCAAAGCAGCCTGAGTTGGCACGGGTGGCAGCTTGTCCCTGGGCGGCATCTTGATATTCGTGGAAATCCAGCAGGTAGCCGGCCAGAAATGGCCAAAGGCCTACCTGGTATTGACAATGGCTTCGTCCAAGGGAAACAAAACCCACAACCCAGCGTTCCAGGTCTCAGTTTTCAGAGCTCCATGGGCACTCTCAAAGCAGCGCGAGTTGGCACAGGTGGCAGCTTGTCCCTGGGCGGCACCTTGATATTTGTGGAAACCCAGCAGTCAGCCTGCCCCTGAAGAACAAGGCCCTACCGGGTACTGACAAAGTGTTCTGCCCGGGGAAACAAAACCCACCAGTCCACACTCCTGATCTCAGTTTGCAGAGCTCCATTGGCACACTCAAAGCAGCCCGAGTTTGCACAGGTGGCAGCTTGTCCCTGGGCGCCATCTTCATATTCGTAGAAATCCAGCAGGCAGCAGGTCCCAAAGGGCCGAGGGCATAGCTAGTAGCGCAAATGCTTCTGCCCAAGGAGACAAAACCCACCAGCCCACGTTCCTGGTCTCAGTTTGCAGTGCTCCGTTGGCACTCTCAAAGCAGCGCGAGTTGGCACAGGTGGCAGCTTGTCCCTGGGCGGCACCTTGATATTCGTAGAAATCCAGCGGACAGCCGGCCGCATAGGGCCAAAGGCCTACCTGGTATTGCAAATGCTTCTGCCTGGGGAAACAAAATCCACCACCCACTGTTCCTGGTCTCAGATTGCAGAGCTCCATGGGCACTCTCAAAGCAGCCCGAGTTGGCACAGGTGGCAGCTTGTCCCTGGGCAGCATCTTCAGATTCGTGGAAATCCAGCAAGCGGCCTAATCCTAAGGAACAGGGGCCTACCAAGTACTGACATAGGCTTCTGCCCGCGGGAAAACAAAACCCACCACCCCACGTTCCTGGTCTCAGTTTGCAGAGCTCCGTGGGCGCTCTCAAAGCAGCCTGAGTAGGCACGGGTGGCAGCTTGTCCCTGGGCGGCATCTTCAGATTCGGGGAAATCCAGAAGGCAGCCGGACCCCAAGGTCCGTGGGCCTACTTGGTATTGGCAATGGCTTTGTCCAAGGGAAACAAAACCCACAAGCCCACGTTCCTGGTCTCAGTTAGCAGTGCTCCGTGGGCATTCTCAAAGCAGCCCGAGTTGGCACAGGTGGCAGCTTGTCCCTGGGCGGCACCTTGATATTCGTGGAAATCCAGAAGGCAGCCGGCCACAAATGGCCAAAGGCCTACCTGGTATTGACAATGGCTTCGTCCAAGGGAAACAAAACCCACCAGCCCAGGTTCCAGGTCTCAGTTTGCAGAGCTCCATGGGCACTCTCAAAGCAGCCCGAGTTGGCACAGGTGGCAGCTTGTCCCTGGGCAGCACCTTGATATTCGTGGAAATCCAGTAGGCAGCCTGCCCCTGAGGAACAAGGCCCTACCGGGTACTGACAAAGTGTTCTGCCCGGGGAAACAAAACCCACCAGCCCACGTTCCTGCTCTCAGATTACAGTGCTCCGTGGGCACTCTCCTTAAGCAACCCGATTTGGCGTGGGAGGCAGCTTGTCCCTGGGCGGCATCTTGATATTCGTGGAAATCCAGAAGGCTGCTGGCCCCGAATGGCCGAGGGCCTACTGGGTACAGACAAAGCCTTCTGCCCGGGAAAACAAAACCCACCACCCCACGTTCCTGGGCTCAGTTTGCAGAGCTCCGTGGGCACTCTCAAAGCAGCCCGAGTTGGCACAGGTGGCAGCTTGTCCCTGGGCGGCACCTTGATATTCGTGGAAATCTAGCAGGCAGCAGGCCCCAAAGAGCCGAGGGCCTAGCTAGTAGTGCAAATGCTTCTGCCCAAGGAGACAAAACCCACCAGCCCACGTTCCTGGTCTCAGTTTGCAGAGCTCCATGGGCACTCTCAAAGCAGCAGGAGTTGGCACAGGTGGCAGCTTGTCCTTGGGCGGCATCTTGGTATTCGTGGAAATCCGGCAAGCAGCCTAAACCTAAGGAACAGGGGCCTACCTAGTACAGACAAAGGCTTCTGCCCGCGGGAAACAAAACCCACCAGCCCACGTTCCTGGTCTCATTTTGCAGAGCTCCATGGGCACTCTCAAAACAGCGCGAGTTGGCGTGGGAGGCAGCTTGTCCCTGGGCGGCATCTTGATATTCGTGGAAATCCAGAAGGCAGCCGGCCATGAGGAACACGGCCCTATCTGGTACTGACAAAGGCTTCTGCCCGGGGAAAAAAAACCCACCAGCCCTCATTCCTGGTGTCTGTTTGCAGAGCTCCACGGGCGCTCTCAAAGCAGCCCGAGTTGGCACGGGTGGCAGCTTGTCCCTGGGCGGCACCTTGATATACGGGGAAATCCAGCAGGCAGCAGGACCCGAAGGGCCGCGCGTGTAGCTAGTAGTTCAAATGCTTCTGCCCAAGGAGACAAAACCCACAAGCCCACGTTCCTGGTCTCAGTTAGCAGTGCTCCGTGGGCATTCTCAAAGCAGCGCGAGTTGGCACAGGTGGCAGCTTGTCCCTGGGCGGCACCTTGATATTCGTGGAAATCCAGAAGGCAGCCGGCCACAAATGGCCAAAGGCCTACCTGGTATTGACAATGGCTTCGTCCAAGGGAAACAAAACCCACCAGCCCATGTTCCAGGTCTCAGTTGGCAGAGCTCCATGGGCACTCTCAAAGCGGTGCGAGTTGGCACAGGTGGCAGCTTGTCCCTGGGCGGCACCTTGATATTCGTGGAAATCCAGCAGGCAGCCTGCCCCTGAGGAACAAGGCCCTACCGGGTACTGACAAAGTGTTCTGCCCGGGGAAACAAAACCCACCAGCCCATGTTCCAGGTCTCAGTTTGCAGAGCTCCATGGGCACTCTCAAAGCGGTGCGAGTTGGCACAGGTGGCAGCTTGTCCCTGGGCGGCACCTTGATATACGGGAAAATCCAGCAGGCAGCCGCTCCCGAAGGACTGAGGGCCGAACTGGCACTGCAAATGCTTCTGCCAAAGGCGACAAAACCGACCAGCCCACGTTCCTGCTCTCAGATTACAGTGCCCCGTGGGCACTCTCCTTAAGCAACCCGATTTGGCGTGGGAGGCAGCTTGTCCCTGGGCGGCATCTTGATATTCGTTGAAATCCAGAAGGCTGCTGGCCCCGAATGGCCGAGGGCCTACTGGGTACAGACAAAGCCTTCTGCCCGGGAAAACAAAACCCACCAGCCCACGTTCCTGGTCTCAGTTAGCAGAGCTCCGTGGGCACTCTCAAAGCAGCCCGAGTTGGCACAGGTGGCAGCTTGTCCCTGGGCGGCACCTTGATATTCGTGGAAATCCAGCAAGCGTCCTAACCGTAAGGAACAGGGGCCTACCAGGTACTGACAAAGGCTTCTGCCCGCGGAAACAAAACCCATCAGCCCACGTTCCTGGTCTCAGTTTGCAGAGCTCCATGGGCACTCTCAAAGCAGCACGAGTTGGCACAGGTGGCAGCTTGTCCCTGGGCGGCACCTCGATATTCGTCGAAATCCAGCAGGCAGCAGGCCCCAAAGGGCCGACGGCCTATCTGGTACTGCAAATGCTAATGCCTGGGGAAACAGAACCCACCACCCAACGTTCCTGGTCTCAGTTTGCAGAGCTCCATGGGCACTCACAAAGCAGCGCGAGTTGGCACAGGTGGCAGTTTGTCCCTGGGCAGCACCTAGATATACGGGAAAATCCAGCAGGCAGACGCCCCCGAAGGGTTGAGGGCCGACCTGGCACGGCAAATGCTTCTGCCCAAGGCGACAAAACCCACCAGCCCACATTCCTGGTCTCAGATTACAGTGCTCCGTGGGCACTCTCAAAGCAGCCCGATTTGGCGTGGGAGGCCGCTTGTCCCTGGGCGGCATCTTGATGTTCGTGGAAATCCAGAAGGCTGCTGGCCCCGAATGGCCGAGTGCCTACTGGGTACAGACAAAGGCTTCTGCCCGGGGAAACAAAACCCACCACCCCACGTTCCTGGTCTCAGTTTGCAGAGCTCCGTGGGCACTCTCAAAGCAGACCGTGTTCGCACGGGTGGCAGCTTGTCCCTGGGCGGCACCTTGATATTCGTGGAAATCTAGCAGGCAGCAGGCCCCAAAGAGCCGAGGGCCTAGCTAGTAGTGCAAATGCTTCTGCCCAAGGAGACAAAACCCACCAGCCCACGTTCCTGGTCTCAGTATGCAGAGCTCCATGGGCACTCTCAAAGCAGCCCGCGTTGGCGTGGGAGGCAGCTTGTCCTTGGGCGGCATCTTGATATTCGTTGAAGTCCAGCAAGCAGCCTAACCCTAAGGAACAGGGGCCTACCTAGTACAGACAAAGGCTTCTGCGCGGGGAAACAAAACCCACCAGCCCACGTTCCTGGTCTCATTTTGCAGAGCTCCATGGGCACTCTCAAAACAGCGCGAGTTGGTGTGGGAGGCAGCTTGTCCCTGGGCGGCATCTTGATATTCGTGGAAATCCAGAAGGCAGCCGGCCATGAGGAACACGGCCCTATCTGGTACTGACAAAGGCTTCTGCCCGGGAAAACAAAACCCAACAGCCCTCATTCCTGGTGTCTGTTTGCAGAGCTCTGTAGGCACTCTCAAAGCAGCCCGTGTTGGCACGGGTGGCAGATTGTCCCTGGGCGGCACCTTGATATTCGTGGAAATCCAGCAGGCAGCAGGCCCCAAAGGGCCGCGCGTGTAGCTAGTAGTTCAAATGCTTCTGCCCAAGGAGACAAAACCCACAAGCCCACGTTCCTGGTCTCAGTTAGCAGTGCTCCGTGGGCATTCTCAAAGCAGCGCGAGTTGGCACAGGTGGCAGCTTGTCCCTGGGCGGCACCTTGATATTCGTGGAAATCCAGAAGGCAGCCGGCCACAAATGGCCAAATGCCTACCTGGTATTGACAATGGCTTCGTCCAAGGGAAACAAAACCCACCAGCCCATGTTCCAGGTCTCAGTTGGCAGAGCTCCATGGGCACTCTCAAAGAGGTGCGAGTTGGCACAGGTGGCAGCTTGTCCCTGGGCGGCACCTTGATATTCGTGGAAATCCAGCAGGCAGCCTGCCCCTGAGGAACAAGGCCCTACCGGGTACTGACAAAGTGTTCTGCCCGGGGAAACAAAACCCACCAGCCCATGTTCCAGGTCTCAGTTTGCAGAGCTCCATGGGCACTCTCAAAGCGGTGCGAGTTGGCACAGGTGGCAGCTTGTCCCTGGGCGGCACCTTGATATACGGGAAAATCCAGCAGGCAGCCGCTCCCGAAGGACTGAGGGCCGAACTGGCACTGCAAATGCTTCTGCCAAAGGCGACAAAACCGACCAGCCCACGTTCCTGCTCTCAGATTACAGTGCCCCGTGGGCACTCTCCTTAAGCAACCCGATTTGGCGTGGGAGGCAGCTTGTCCCTGGGCGGCATCTTGATATTCGTTGAAATCCAGAAGGCTGCTGGCCCCGAATGGCCGAGGGCCTACTGGGTACAGACAAAGCCTTCTGCCCGGGAAAACAAAACCCACCACCCCACGTTCCTGGTCTCAGTTAGCAGAGCTCCGTGGGCACTCTCAAAGCAGCCCGAGTTGGCACAGGTGGCAGCTTGTCCCTGGGCGGCACCTTGATATTCGTGGAAATCCAGCAAGCGTCCTAACCGTAAGGAACAGGGGCCTACCAGGTACTGACAAAGGCTTCTGCCCGCGGAAACAAAACCCATCAGCCCACGTTCCTGGTCTCAGTTTGCAGAGCTCCATGGGCACTCTCAAAGCAGCACGAGTTGGCACAGGTGGCAGCTTGTCCCTGGGCGGCACCTCGATATTCGTCGAAATCCAGCAGGCAGCAGGCCCCAAAGGGCCGACGGCCTATCTGGTACTGCAAATGCTAATGCCTGGGGAAACAGAACCCACCACCCAACGTTCCTGGTCTCAGTTTGCAGAGCTCCATGGGCACTCACAAAGCAGCGCGAGTTGGCACAGGTGGCAGTTTGTCCCTGGGCAGCACCTAGATATACGGGAAAATCCAGCAGGCAGACGCCCCCGAAGGGTTGAGGGCCGACCTGGCACGGCAAATGCTTCTGCCCAAGGCGACAAAACCCACCAGCCCACATTCCTGGTCTCAGATTACAGTGCTCCGTGGGCACTCTCAAAGCAGCCCGATTTGGCGTGGGAGGCCGCTTGTCCCTGGGCGGCATCTTGATGTTCGTGGAAATCCAGAAGGCTACTGGCCCCGAATGGCCGAGTGCCTACTGGGTACAGACAAAGGCTTCTGCCCGGGGAAACAAAACCCACCAGCCCACGTTCCTGGTCTCAGTTTGCAGAGCTCCGTGGGCACTCTCAAAGCAGACCGTGTTCGCACGGGTGGCAGCTTGTCCCTGGGCGGCACCTTGATATTCGTGGAAATCTAGCAGGCAGCAGGCCCCAAAGAGCCGAGGGCCTAGCTAGTAGTGCAAATGCTTCTGCCCAAGGAGACAAAACCCACCAGCCCACGTTCCTGGTCTCAGTATGCAGAGCTCCATGGGCACTCTCAAAGCAGCCCGCGTTGGCGTGGGAGGCAGCTTGTCCTTGGGCGGCATCTTGATATTCGTTGAAGTCCAGCAAGCAGCCTAACCCTAAGGAACAGGGGCCTACCTAGTACAGACAAAGGCTTCTGCGCGGGGAAACAAAACCCACCAGCCCACGTTCCTGGTCTCATTTTGCAGAGCTCCATGGGCACTCTCAAAACAGCGCGAGTTGGTGTGGGAGGCAGCTTGTCCCTGGGCGGCATCTTGATATTCGTGGAAATCCAGAAGGCAGCCGGCCATGAGGAACACGGCCCTATCTGGTACTGACAAAGGCTTCTGCCCGGGAAAACAAAACCCAACAGCCCTCATTCCTGGTGTCTGTTTGCAGAGCTCTGTAGGCACTCTCAAAGCAGCCCGTGTTGGCACGGGTGGCAGATTGTCCCTGGGCGGCACCTTGATATTCGTGGAAATCCAGCAGGCAGCAGGCCCCCAAGGGCCGAGGGCCTAGCTAGTAGTGCAAATGCTTCTGCCCAAGGAGACAAAACCCACCAGCCCACGTTCCTGGTCTCAGTTAGCAGAGCTCCATGGGCACTCGCAAAGCAGCCTGAGTTTGCACAGCTGGCAGCTTGTCCCTGGGCGGCACCTTGATATTCGTGGAAATCCAGCAAGCGGCCCAACCCTAAGAAACAGGGGCCTACCTAGTACTGACAATGGCGTCTGCCCGGGGAAACAAAACCCACCAGCTCACGTTCCTGGTCTCAGTTTGCAGAGCTCCACGGGCACTCTCAAAGCAGCCCGAGTTGGCACGGGTGGCAGCTTGTCCCTGGGCGGCACCTTGATATACGGGGAAATCCAGCAGGCAGCAGGACCCGAAGGGCCGCGCGCGTAGCTAGTAGTTCAAATGCTTCTGCCCAAGGAGACAAAACCCACAAGCCCACGTTCCTGGTCTCAGTTAGCAGTGCTCCGTGGGCATTCTCAAAGCAGCGCGAGTTGGCACAGGTGGCAGCTTGTCCCTGGGCGGCACCTTGATATTCGTGGAAATCCAGCAGCCAGCCGGCCACAAATGGCCAAAGGCCTACCTGGTATTGACAATGGCTTCGTCCAAGGGAAACAAAACCCACCAGCCCACGTTCCAGGTCTCAGTTTGCAGAGCTCCATGGGCACTCTCAAAGCGGTGCGAGTTGGCACAGGTGGCAGCTTGTCCTTGGGCGGCACCTTGATATTCGTGGAAATCCAGCAGGCAGCCTGCCCCTGAGGAACAAGGCCCTACCGGGTACTGACAAAGTGTTCTGCCCGGGGAAACAAAACCCACCAGCCCATGTTCCAGGTCTCAGTTTGCAGAGCTCCATGGGCACTCTCAAAGCGGTGCGAGTTGGCACAGGTGGCAGCTTGTCCCTGGGCGGCACCTTGATATACGGGAAAATCCAGCAGGCAGCCGCTCCCGAAGGACTGAGGGCCGAACTGGCACTGCAAATGCTTCTGCCAAAGGCGACAAAACCGACCAGCCCACGTTCCTGCTCTCAGATTACAGTGCCCCGTGGGCACTCTCCTTAAGCAACCCGATTTGGCGTGGGAGGCAGCTTGTCCCTGGGCGGCATCTTGATATTCGTTGAAATCCAGAAGGCTGCTGGCCCCGAATGGCCGAGGGCCTACTGGGTACAGACAAAGCCTTCTGCCCGGGAAAACAAAACCCACCACCCCACGTTCCTGGTCTCAGTTAGCAGAGCTCCGTGGGCACTCTCAAAGCAGCCCGAGTTGGCACAGGTGGCAGCTTGTCCCTGGGCGGCACCTTGATATTCGTGGAAATCCAGCAAGCGTCCTAACCGTAAGGAACAGGGGCCTACCAGGTACTGACAAAGGCTTCTGCCCGCGGAAACAAAACCCATCAGCCCACGTTCCTGGTCTCAGTTTGCAGAGCTCCATGGGCACTCTCAAAGCAGCACGAGTTGGCACAGGTGGCAGCTTGTCCCTGGGCGGCACCTCGATATTCGTGGAAATCCAGCAGGCAGCAGGCCCCAAAGGGCCGACGGCCTATCTGGTACTGCAAATGCTAATGCCTGGGGAAACAGAACCCACCACCCAACGTTCCTGGTCTCAGTTTGCAGAGCTCCATGGGCACTCACAAAGCAGCGCGAGATGGCACAGGTGGCAGTTTGTCCCTGGGCAGCACCTAGATATACGGGAAAATCCAGCAGGCAGACGCCCCCGAAGGGTTGAGGGCCGACCTGGCACGGCAAATGCTTCTGCCCAAGGCGACAAAACCCACCAGCCCACATTCCTGGTCTCAGATTACAGTGCTCCGTGGGCACTCTCAAAGCAGCCCGATTTGGCGTGGGAGGCCGCTTGTCCCTGGGCGGCATCTTGATATTCGTGGAAATCCAGAAGGCTGCTGGCCCCGAATGGCCGAGTGCCTACTGGGTACAGACAAAGGCTTCTGCCCGGGGAAACAAAACCCACCAGCCCACGTTCCTGGTCTCAGTTTGCAGAGCTCCGTGGGCACTCTCAAAGCAGCCCGTGTTGGCACGGGTGGCAGCTTGTCCCTGGGCGGCACCTTGATATTCGTGGAAATCTAGCAGGCAGCAGGCCCCAAAGAGCCGAGGGCCTAGCTAGTAGTGCAAATGCTTCTGCCCAAGGAGACAAAACCCACCAGCCCACGTTCCTGGTCTCAGTATGCAGAGCTCCATGGGCACTCTCAAAGCAGCCCGCGTTGGCGTGGGAGGCAGCTTGTCCTTGGGCGGCATCTTGATATTCGTTGAAGTCCAGCAAGCAGCCTAACCCTAAGGAACAGGGGCCTACCTAGTACAGACAAAGGCTTCTGCGCGGGGAAACAAAACCCACCAGCCCACGTTCCTGGTCTCATTTTGCAGAGCTCCATGGGCACTCTCAAAACAGCGCGAGTTGGTGTGGGAGGCAGCTTGTCCCTGGGCGGCATCTTGATATTCGTGGAAATCCAGAAGGCAGCCGGCCATGAGGAACACGGCCCTATCTGGTACTGACAAAGGCTTCTGCCCGGGAAAACAAAACCCAACAGCCCTCATTCCTGGTGTCTGTTTGCAGAGCTCTGTAGGCACTCTCAAAGCAGCCCGTGTTGGCACGGGTGGCAGATTGTCCCTGGGCGGCACCTTGATATTCGTGGAAATCCAGCAGGCAGCAGGCCCCCAAGGGCCGAGGGCCTAGCTAGTAGGGCAAATGCTTCTGCCCAAGGAGACAAAACCCACCAGCCCACGTTCCTGGTCTCAGTTAGCAGAGCTCCATGGGCACTCGCAAAGCAGCCTGAGTTTGCACAGCTGGCAGCTTGTCCCTGGGCGGCACCTTGATATTCGTGGAAATCCAGCAAGCGGCCCAACCCTAAGAAACAGGGGCCTACCTAGTACTGACAATGGCGTCTGCCCGGGGAAACAAAACCCACCAGCTCACGTTCCTGGTCTCAGTTTGCAGAGCTCCACGGGCACTCTCAAAGCAGCCCGAGTTGGCACGGGTGGCAGCTTGTCCCTGGGCGGCACCTTGATATACGGGGAAATCCAGCAGGCAGCAGGACCCGAAGGGCCGCGCGCGTAGCTAGTAGTTCAAATGCTTCTGCCCAAGGAGACAAAACCCACAAGCCCACGTTCCTGGTCTCAGTTAGCAGTGCTCCGTGGGCATTCTCAAAGCAGCGCGAGTTGGCACAGGTGGCAGCTTGTCCCTGGGCGGCACCTTGATATTCGTGGAAATCCAGCAGCCAGCCGGCCACAAATGGCCAAAGGCCTACCTGGTATTGACAATGGCTTCGTCCAAGGGAAACAAAACCCACCAGCCCACGTTCCAGGTCTCAGTTTGCAGAGCTCCATGGGCACTCTCAAAGCGGTGCGAGTTGGCACAGGTGGCAGCTTGTCCCTGGGCGGCACCTTGATATTCGTGGAAATCCAGCAGGCAGCCTGCCCCTGAGGAACAAGGCCCTACCGGGTACTGACAAAGTGTTCTGCCCGGGGAAACAAAACCCACCAGCCCACGTTCCTGCTCTCAGATTACAGTGCTCCGTGGGCACTCTCCTTAAGCAACCCGATTTGGCGTGGGAGGCAGCTTGTCCCTGGGCGGCATCTTGATATTCGTGGAAATCCAGAAGGCTGCTGGCCCCGAATGGCCGAGGGCCTACTGGGTACAGACAAAGCCTTCTGCCCGGGAAAACAAAACCCACCAGCCCACGTTCCTGGTCTCAGTTTGCAGAGCTCCGTGGGCACTCTCAAAGCAGCCCGAGTTGGCACAGGTGGCAGCTTGTCCCTGGGCGGCACCTTGATATTCGTGGAAATCCAGCAAGCGTCCTAACCGTAAGGAACAGGGGCATACCAGGTACTGACAAAGGCTTCTGCCCGCGGAAACAAAACCCACCAGCCCACGTTCCAGGTCTCAGTTTGCAGAGCTCCATGGGCACTCTCAAAGCAGCACGAGTTGGCACAGGTGGCAGCTTGTCCATGGGCGGCACCTCGATATTCGTCGAAATCCAGCAGGCAGCAGGCCCCAAAGGGCCGACGGCCTATCTGGTACTGCAAATGCTTATGCCTGGGGAAACAAAACCCACCACCCAACGTTCCTGGTCTCAGTTTGCAGAGCTCCATGGGCACTCACAAAGCAGCCCGAGTTGGCACAGGTGGCAGCTTGTCCCTGGGCAGCACCTAGATATACGGGAAAATCCAGCAGGCAGACGCCCCCGAAGGGTTGAGGGCCGACCTGGCACGGCAAATGCTTCTGCCGAAGGCGACAAAACCCACCAGCCCACATTCCTGGTCTCAGATTACAGTGCTCCTTGGGCACTCTCAAAGCAGCCTGAATTTGTGTGGGAGGCAGCTTGTCCCTGGGCGGCATCTTGATATTCGTGGAAATCCAGAAGGCTGCTGGCCCCGAATGGCCGAGTGCCTACTGGGTACAGACAAAGGCTTCTGCCTGGGAAAACAAAACCCACCAGCCCACGTTCCTGCTCTCAGTTTGCAGAGCTCCGTGGGCACTCTCAAAGCAGCCCGTGTTGGCACGGGTGGCAGCTTGTCCCTGGGCGGCAACTTGATATTCGTGGAAATCTAGCAGGCAGCAGGCCCCAAAGAGCCGAGGGCCTAGCTAGTAGTGCAAATGCTTCTGCCCAAGGAGACAAAACCCACCAGCCCACGTTCCTGGTCTCAGTTTGCAGAGCTCCATGGGCACTCTCAAAGCAGCAGGAGTTGGCACAGGTGGCAGCTTGTCCTTGGGCGGCATCTTGGTATTCGTGGAAATCCAGCAAGCAGCCTAACCCTAAGGAACAGGGGCCTACCTAGTACAGACAAAGGCTTCTGCGCGGGGAAACAAAACCCACCAGCCCACGTTCCTGGTCTCATTTTGCAGAGCTCCATGGGCACTCTCACAACAGCGCGAGTTGGCGTGGGAGGCAGCTTGTCCCTGGGCGGCATCTTGATATTCGTGGAAATCCAGAAGGCAGCCGGCCATGAGGAACACGGCCCTATCTGGTACTGACAAAGGCTTCTGCCCGGGGAAACAAAACCCACCAGCCCTCATTCCTGGTCTCCGTTTGCAGAGCTCTGTGGGCACTCTCAAAGCAGCCCGTGTTGGCACGGGTGGCAGCTTGTCCCTGGGCGGCACCTTGATATTCGTGGAAATCCAGCAGGCAGCAGGCCCCCAAGGGCCGAGGGCCTAGCTAGTAGTGCAAATGCTTCTGCCCAAGGAGACAAAACCCACCAGCCCACGTTCCTGGTCTCAGTTAGCAGAGCTCCATGGGCACTCGCAAAGCAGCCTGAGTTTGCACAGCTGGCAGCTTGTCCCTGGGGGGCACCTTGATATTCGTGGAAATCCAGCAAGCGGCCCAACCCTAAGAAACAGGGGCCTACCTAGTACTGACAATGGCGTCTGCCCGGGGAAACAAAACCCACCAGCTCACGTTCCTGGTCTCAGTTTGCAGAGCTCCACGGGCACTCTCAAAGCAGCCCGAGTTGGCACGGGTGGCAGCTTATCCCTGGGCGGCACCTTGATATACGGGGAAATCCAGCAGGCAGCAGGACCCGAAGGGCCGCGCGCGTAGCTAGTAGTTCAAATGCTTCTGCCCAAGGAGACAAAACCCACAAGCCCACGTTCCTGGTCTCAGTTAGCAGTGCTCCATGGGCATTCTCAAAGCAGCGCGAGTTGGCACAGGTGGCAGCTTGTCCCTGGGCGGCACCTTGATATTCATGGAAATCCAGAAGGCAGCCGGCCACAAATGGCCAAAGGCCTACCTGGTATTGACAATGGCTTCGTCCAAGGGAAACAAAACCCACCAGCCCACGTTCCAGGTCTCAGTTTGCAGAGCTCCATGGGCACTCTCAAAGCGGTGCGAGTTGGCACAGGTGGCAGCTTGTCCCTGGGCGGCACCTTGATATTCGTGGAAATCCAGCAGGCAGCCTGCCCCTGAGGAACAAGGCCCTACCGGGTACTGACAAAGTGTTCTGCCCGGGGAAACAAAACCCACCAGCCCACGTTCCAGGTCTCAGTTTACAGAGCTCCATGGACACTCTCAAAGCAGCGCGAGTTGGCACAGGTGGCAGCTTGTCCCTGGGCGGCACCTTGATATTCGTGGAAATCAAGCAAGCAGCCTAACCCTAAGGAACAGGGGCCTACCTAGTACTGACAAAGGTTTCTGCCCGGGGAAACAAAACCCACCAGCCCACGTTCCTGGTCTCAGTTTGCAGAGCTCCATGGGCACTCTCCAGACAGCCCGAGTTGACACGGGTGGCAGCTTGTCTCTGGGCGGCACCTTGATATTCGTGGAAATCCAGCTGTTAGCCGGCCAGAAATGGCCAAAGGCCTACCTGTTATTGACAATGGCTTCGTCCAAGGGAAACAAAACCCACAACCCAGCGTTCCAGGTCTCAGTTTTCAGAGCTCCATGGGCACTCTCAAAGCAGCCCGAGTTGGCACAGGTGGCAGTTGTCCCTGGGCAGCATTTTGGTATTCGTGGAAATCCAGCAGGCAGCCTGCCCCTGAAGAACAAGGCCCTACCGGGTTCTGACAAGGTGTTCTGCCCGGGGAAACAAAACCCACCAGTCCACACTCCTGATCTCAGTTTGCAGAGCTCCATGGGCACTCTCAAAGCAGCCCGAGTTGGCACAGGTGGCAGCTTGTCCCTGGGCGGCATCTTGATATTCGTAGAAATCCAGCAGGCAGCAGGTCCCAAAGGGCCGAGAGCATAGCTTGTAGTGCAAATGCTTCTCCCAAGGAGACAAAACCCACCAGCCCACGTTCCTGGTCTCAGTTTGCAGTGCTCCATGAGCACTCTCAAAGCAGCCCGAGTTGGCACAGGTGGCAGCTTGTCCCTGGGCGGCACCTTGATATTCGTGGAAATCCAGCGGACAGCCGGCCGCATAGGGCCAAAGGCCTACCTGGTACTGCAAATGCTTCTGCCTGGGGAAACAAAACCCACCACCCAACGTTCCTGGTCTCAGTTTGCAGAGCTCCATGGGCACTCTCAAAGCAGCCCGAGTTGGCACAGGTGGCAGCTTGTCCCTGGGCGGCATCTTGATATTCGTGGAAATCCAGCAGGCATCCTGTCCCTGAGGAACAAGGCCCTATCTGGAACAGACTTTGGCTTCTGCCCGGGGAAACAAAACTCACCACCCAACGTTCCTGGTCTCAGATTGCAGAGATCCATGAGCACTCTCAAAGCAGCCCGAGTTGGCACAGGTGGCAGCTTGTCCCTGGGCAGCACCTTGATATTCGTCGAAATCCAGCAAGCGGCCTAACCATAAGAAACAGTGGCCTACCTAGTACTGACAATGGCGTCTGCCCGGGGAAACAAAACCCACAACCCTACGTTCCTGGTATCAGTTTGCAGAGCTCCATGGGCACTCTCAAAGCAGCCTGAGTTGGCACGGGTGGCAGCTTGTCCCTGGGCGGCATCTTGATATTCGTGGAAATCCAGCAGGTAGCCGGCCAGAAATGGCCAAAGGCCTACCTGGTATTGACAATGGCTTCGTCCAAGGGAAACAAAACCCACAACCCAGCGTTCCAGGTCTCAGTTTTCAGAGCTCCATGGGCACTCTCAAAGCAGCGCGAGTTGGCACAGGTGGCAGCTTGTCCCTGGGCGGCACCTTGATATTTGTGGAAACCCAGCAGTCAGCCTGCCCCTGAAGAACAAGGCCCTACCGGGTACTGACAAAGTGTTCTGCCCGGGGAAACAAAACCCACCAGTCCACACTCCTGATCCCAGTTTGCAGAGCTCCATTGGCACACTCAAAGCAGCCCGAGTTTGCACAGGTGGCAGCTTGTCCCTGGGCGCCATCTTCATATTCGTAGAAATCCAGCAGGCAGCAGGTCCCAAAGGGCCGAGGGCATAGCTAGTAGCGCAAATGCTTCTGCCCAAGGAGACAAAACCCACCAGCCCACGTTCCTGGTCTCAGTTTGCAGTGCTCCGTTGGCACTCTCAAAGCAGCGCGAGTTGGCACAGGTGGCAGCTTGTCCCTGGGCGGCACCTTGATATTCGTAGAAATCCAGCGGACAGCCAGCCGCATAGGGCCAAAGGCCTACCTGGTATTGCAAATGCTTCTGCCTGGGGAAACAAAACCCACCACCCAACGTTCCTGGTCTCAGTTTGCAGAGCTCCATGGGCACTCGCAAAGCAGCCCAGGTTGGCACAGGTGGCAGCTTGTCCCTGGGTGGCATCTTCGGATTCGTGGAAATCCAGAAAGCAGCCTAACCCTAAGGAACCAAGGGCCTACCTAGTACTGACAAAGGCTTCTGCCCGCGGAACCAAAACCCACCAGCTCACGTTCCTGGTCTCAGTTTGCAGAGCTCCATGGGCACTCTCAAAGCTGCACGAGTTGGCACAGGTGGCAGCTTGTCCCTGGGCGGCATCTTGATATTCGTGGAAATCCAGCAGGCAGCCTGTCCCTGAGGAACAAGGCCCTATCTGGTACAGACTTTGGCTTCTGACCGGGGAAACAAAATCCACCACCCACTGTTCCTGGTCTCAGATTGCAGAGCTCCATGGGCACTCTCAAAGCAGACCGAGTTGGCACAGGTGGCAGCTTGTCCCTGGGCAGCATCTTCAGATTCGTGGAAATCCAGCAAGCGGCCTAATCCTAAGGAACAGGGGCCTACCAAGTACTGACATAGGCTTCTGCCCGCGGGAAAACAAAACCCACCACCCCACGTTCCTGGTCTCAGTTTGCAGAGCTCCGTGGGCGCTCTCAAAGCAGCCTGAGTAGGCACGGGTGGCAGCTTGTCCCTGGGCGGCATCTTCAGATTCGGGGAAATCCAGAAGGCAGCCGGACCCCAAGGTCCGTGGGCCTACTTGGTATTGGCAATGGCTTTGTCCAAGGGAAACAAAACCCACAAGCCCACGTTCCTGGTCTCAGTTAGCAGTGCTCCGTGGGCATTCTCAAAGCAGCCCGAGTTGGCACAGGTGGCAGCTTGTCCCTGGGCGGCACCTTGATATTCGTGGAAATCCAGAAGGCAGCCGGCCACAAATGGCCAAAGGCCTACCTGGTATTGACAATGGCTTCGTCCAAGGGAAACAAAACCCACCAGCCCACGTTCCAGGTCTCAGTTTGCAGAGCTCCATGGGCACTCTCAAAGCAGCCCGAGTTGGCACAGGTGGCAGCTTGTCCCTGGGCAGCACCTTGATATTCGTGGAAATCCAGTAGGCAGCCTGCCCCTGAGGAACAAGGCCCTACCGGGTACTGACAAAGTGTTCTGCCCGGGGAAACAAAACCCACCAGCCCACGTTCCTGCTCTCAGATTACAGTGCTCCGTGGGCACTCTCCTTAAGCAACCCGATTTGGCGTGGGAGGCAGCTTGTCCCTGGGCGGCATCTTGATATTCGTGGAAATCCAGAAGGCTGCTGGCCCCGAATGGCCGAGGGCCTACTGGGTACAGACAAAGCCTTCTGCCCGGGAAAACAAAACCCACCACCCCACGTTCCTGGGCTCAGTTTGCAGAGCTCCGTGGGCACTCTCAAAGCAGCCCGAGTTGGCACAGGTGGCAGCTTGTCCCTGGGCGGCACCTTGATATTCGTGGAAATCTAGCAGGCAGCAGGCCCCAAAGAGCCGAGGGCCTAGCTAGTAGTGCAAATGCTTCTGCCCAAGGAGACAAAACCCACCAGCCCACGTTCCTGGTCTCAGTTTGCAGAGCTCCATGGGCACTCTCAAAGCAGCAGGAGTTGGCACAGGTGGCAGCTTGTCCTTGGGCGGCATCTTGGTATTCGTGGAAATCCGGCAAGCAGCCTAACCCTAAGGAACAGGGGCCTACCTAGTACAGACAAAGGCTTCTGCCCGCGGGAAACAAAACCCACCAGCCCACGTTCCTGGTCTCATTTTGCAGAGCTCCATGGGCACTCTCAAAACAGCGCGAGTTGGCGTGGGAGGCAGCTTGTCCCTGGGCGGCATCTTGATATTCGTGGAAATCCAGAAGGCAGCCGGCCATGAGGAACACGGCCCTATCTGGTACTGACAAAGGCTTCTGCCCGGGGAAAAAAAACCCACCAGCCCTCATTCCTGGTCTCCGTTTGCAGAGCTCTGTGGGCACTCTCAAAGCAGCCCGTGTTGGCACGGGTGACAGATTGTCCCTGGGCGGCACCTTGATATTCGTGGAAATCCAGCAGGCAGCAGGCCCCCAAGGGCCGAGGGCCGAGCTAGTAGTGCAAATGCTTCTGCCCAAGGAGACAAAACCCACCAGCCCACGTTCCTGGTCTCAGTTAGCAGAGCTCCATGGGCACTCGCAAAGGAGCCTGAGTTTGCACAGCTGGCAGCTTGTCCCTTGCGGGCACCTTGATATTCGTGGAAATCCAGCAAGCGGCCCAACCCTAAGAAACAGGGGCCTACCTAGTACTGACAATGGCGTCTGCCCGGGGAAACAAAACCCACCAGCTCACGTTCCTGGTCTCAGTTTGCAGAGCTCCACGGGCACTGTCAAAGCAGCCCGAGTTGGCACGGGTGGCAGCTTGTCCCTGGGCGGCACCTTGATATACGGGGAAATCCAGCTGGCAGCAGGACCCGAAGGGCCGCGCGCGTAGCTAGTAGTTCAAATGCTTCTGCCCAAGGAGACAAAACCCACAAGCCCACGTTCCTCGTCTCAGTTAGCAGTGCTCCGTGGGCATTCTCAAAGCAGCCCGAGTTGGCACAGGTGGCAGCTTGTCCCTGGGCGGCACCTTGATATTCGTGGAAATCCAGAAGGCAGCCGGCCACAAATGGCCAAAGGCCTACCTGGTATTGACAATGGCTTCGTCCAAGGGAAACAAAACCCACCAGCCCACGTTCCAGGTCTCAGTTTGCAGAGCTCCATGGGCACTCTCAAAGCGGTGCGAGTTGGCACAGGTGGCAGCTTGTCCCTGGGTGGCACCTTGATATTGGTGGAAATCCAGCAGGCAGCCTGCCCCTGAGGAACAAGGCCCTACCGGGTACTGACAAAGTGTTCTGCCCGGGGAAACAAAACCCACCAGCCCACGTTCCAGGTCTCAGTTTACAGAGCTCCATGGACACTCTCAAAGCAGCCCGAGTTGGCACAGGTGGCAGCTTGTCCCTGGGCGGCACCTTGATATTCGTGGAAATCAAGCAAGCAGCCTAACCCTAAGGAACAGGGGCCTACCTAGTACTGACAAAGGTTTCTGCCCGGGGAAACAAAACCCACCACCCCACGTTCCTGGTCTCAGTTTGCAGAGCTCCATGGGCACTCTCAAAGCAGCCCGAGTTGGCACAGGTGGCAGCTTGTCCCTGGGCGGCATCTTCAGATTCGTGGAAATCCAGCAGGCAGCCTGTCCCTGAGGAACAAGGCCCTATCTGGAACAGACTTTGGCTTCTGCCCGGGGAAACAAAACTCACCACCCAACGTTCCTGGTCTCAGATTGCAGAGCTCCATGAGCACTCTCATAGCAGCCCGAGTTGGCACAGGTGGCAGCTTGTCCCTGGGCAGCACCTTGATATTCGTCGAAATCCAGCAAGCGGCCTAACCCTAAGAAACAGTGGCCTACCTAGTACTGACAATGGCATCTGCCCGCGGAAACAAAACCCACCACCCAACGTTCCTGGTCTCAGTTTGCAGAGCTCCATGGGCACTCCCAAAGCAGCCCAGGTTGGCACAGGTGGCAGCTTGTCCCTGGGCGGCATCTTCGGATTCGTGGAAATCCAGAAAGCAGCCTAAGCCTAAGGAACAGGGGCGTACCTAGTACAGACAAAGGCTTCTGCCCGCGGAACCAAAACCCACCAGCTCACGTTCCTGGTCTCAGTTTCCAGAGCTCCATGGGCACTCTCAAAGCAGCCCGAGTTGGCACAGGTGGCAGCTTGTCCCTGGGCGGCATCTTGATATTCATGGAATTCCAGCAGGCAGCCTGTCCCTGAGGAACAAGGCCCTATCTAGTACAGACTTTGGCTTCTGCCCAGGGAAACAAAACCCACCACCCACCGTTCCTGGTCTCAGTTTGCAGAGCTCCATGGGCACTCTCAAAGCAGCCCGAGTTGGCACAGGTGGCAGCTTGTCCCTGGGCGGCATCTTCAGATTCGTGGAAATCCAGCAGGCAGCCTGTCCCTGAGGAACAAGGCCCTATCTGGAACAGACTTTGGCTTCTGCCCGGGGAAACAAAACTCACCACCCAACGTTCCTGGTCTCAGATTGCAGAGCTCCATGGGCACTCTCAAAGCAGCCCGAGTTGACACGGGTGGCAGCTTGTCCCTGGGCGGCACCTTGATATTCGTGGAAATCCAGCAGTTAGCCGGCCAGAAATGGCCAAAGGCCTACCTGGTATTGACAATGGCTTCGTCCAAGGGAAACAAAACCCACAACCCAGCGTTCCAGGTCTCAGTTTGCAGAGCTCCATGGGCACTCTCAAAGCAGCCCGAGTTGGCACAGGTGGCAGCTTGTCCCTGGGCGCCATCTTCATATTCGTAGAAATCCAGCAGGCAGCAGGTCCCAAAGGGCCGAGAGCATAGCTAGTAGTGCAAATGCTTCTGCCCAAGGAGACAAAACCCACCAGCCCACGTTCCTGGTCTCAGTTTGCAGAGCTCCATGGGCACTCTCAATGCAGCCCGAGTTGGCACAGGTGGCAGCTTGTCCCTGGGCGGCACCTTGATATTCGTAAAAATCCAGCGGACAGCCGGCCGCATAGGGCCAAAGGCCTACCTGGTACTGCAAATGCTTCTGCCTGGGGAAACAAAACCCACCACCCAACGTTCCTGGTCTCAGTTTGCAGAGCTCCATGGGCACTCTCAAAGCAGCCCGAGTTGGCACAGGTGGCAGCTTGTCCCTGGGCGGCATCTTCAGATTCGTGGAAATCCAGCAGGCAGCCTGTCCCTGAGGAACAAGGCCCTATCTGGAACAGACTTTGGCTTCTGCCCGGGGAAACAAAACTCACCACCCAACGTTCCTGGTCTCAGATTGCAGAGCTCCATGAGCACTCTCATAGCAGCCCGAGTTGGCACAGGTGGCAGCTTGTCCCTGGGCAGCACCTTGATATTCGTCGAAATCCAGCAAGCGGCCTAACCCTAAGAAACAGTGGCCTACCTAGTACTGACAATGGCATCTGCCCGCGGAAACAAAACCCACCACCCAACGTTCCTGGTCTCAGTTTGCAGAGCTCCATGGGCACTCCCAAAGCAGCCCAGGTTGGCACAGGTGGCAGCTTGTCCCTGGGCGGCATCTTCGGATTCGTGGAAATCCAGAAAGCAGCCTAAGCCTAAGGAACAGGGGCGTACCTAGTACAGACAAAGGCTTCTGCCCGCGGAACCAAAACCCACCAGCTCACGTTCCTGGTCTCAGTTTCCAGAGCTCCATGGGCACTCTCAAAGCAGCCCGAGTTGGCACAGGTGGCAGCTTGTCCCTGGGCGGCATCTTGATATTCATGGAATTCCAGCAGGCAGCCTGTCCCTGAGGAACAAGGCCCTATCTAGTACAGACTTTGGCTTCTGCCCAGGGAAACAAAACCCACCACCCACCGTTCCTGGTCTCAGATTGCAGAGCTCCATGGGCACTCTCAAAGCAGCCCGAGTTGGCACAGGTGGCAGCTTGTCCCTGGGCGGAACCTTGATATTCGTGGAAATCCAGGAAGCGGCCTAACCCTAAGGAACAGGGGCCTACCAAGTACTGACAAAGGCTTCTGCCCGCGGGAAAACAAAACCCACCACCCCACGTTCCTGGTCTCAGTTTGCAGAGCTCCGTGGGCACTCTCAAAGCAGCCTGAGTTGGCACGGGTGGCAGCTTGTCCATGGGCGGCATCTTCAGATTCGGGGAACTCCCGCAGGCAGCCGGCCCCGGAGGAACAAGACCCTACCTGGTACTGACAAAGGGTTCTGCCCGGGAAAACATAACGCACCAGCCCACGTTCCTGGTCTCCGTTTGCAGAGCTCTGTGGGGACGCTCAAAGCAGGCCGAGTTGGCACGCGTGGCAGCTTGTCCCTGGGCGGCACCTTGATATTCGTCGAAATCCAGCAGGCAGCCGGACCCCAAGGTCCGTGGGCCTACTTGGTATTGGCAATGGCTTTGTCCAAGGGAAACAAAACTCACAACCCCACATTCCTGGTCTCAGTGTGCAGAGCTCCATGGGCACTCTCAAAGCAGCCCGAGTTGGCACGGGTGGCAACTTGTCCCTGGGCGGCATCTTGATATTCGTGGAAATCCAGCAGGCAGCAGGCCCCAAAGGGACGAGTGTCTAGCTAGTAGTGGAAATGCTTCTGCCCAAGGAGACAAAACCCACCAGCCCACGTTCCTGGTCTCAGTTTGCAGAGCTCCATGGGCACTTTCAAAGCAGCCCGAGTTGGCAGACGTGGCATTTTGTTCCTGGGCGGCATCTTGATATTCGTGGAAATCCAGTAGGCTGCCGGCCCCGAATGGCCGAGGGCCTAATGGGCCCTGACAAAGGCTTCTGCCCGGGAAAACAAAACCCACCACCCCATGTTCCTGGTCTCAGTTTGCAGAGCTCCATGGGCACTCTCAAAGCAGCCTGAGTTGACACAGGTGGCAGCTTGTCCATGGGCGGAACCTTGATATTCGTGGAAATCCAGGAAGCGGCCTAACCCTAAGGAACAGGGGCCTACCAAGTACTGACAAAGGCTTCTGCCCGCGGGAAAACAAAACCCACCACCCCACGTTCCTGGTCTCAGTTTGCAGAGCTCCGTGGGCACTCTCAAAGCAGCCTGAGTTGGCACAGGTTGCAGCTTGTCCATGGGCGGCATCTTCAGATTCGGGCAAATCCAGCAGGCAGCCGGCCCCTGAGGAACAAGACCCTACCTGGTACTGACAAAGGGTTCTGCCCGGGAAAACAAAACGCACCAGCCCACGTTCCTGGTCTCCGTTTGCAGAGCTCCATGGGGACGCTCAAATCAGGCCGAGTTGGCACGCGTGGCAGCTTGTCCATGGGCGGCACCTTGATATTCGTCGAAATCCAGCAGGCAGCCGGACCCCAAGGTCCGTGGGCCTACTTGGTATTGGCAATGGCTTTGTCCAAGGGAAACAAAACTCACAACCCCACATTCCTGGTCTCAGTGTGCAGAGCTCCATGGGCACTCTCAAAGCAGCCCGAGTTGGCACGGGTGGCAGCTTGTCCCTGGGCGGCATCTTGATATTCGTGGAAATCCAGCAGGCAGCAGGCCCCAAAGGGACGAGTGTCTAGCTAGTAGTGGAAATGCTTCTGCCCAAGGAGACTAAACCCACCAGCCCACGTTCCTGGTCTCAGTTTGCAGAGCTCCATGGGCACTCTCAAAGCAGCCCCAGTTGGCACAGGTGGCAGCTTGTCCCTGGGCGGAACCTTGATATTCGTGGAAATCCAGGAAGCAGCCTAACCCTAAGTAACAGGGGCCTACCTAGTACTGACAAAGGCTTCTGCCCGCGGGAACAAAACCCACCAGCCCACGTTCCTGGTCTCAGTTTGCAGAGCTCCATGGGCACTCTCAAAACAGCCCGAGTTGGCACGGGTGGCAGCTTGTCCCTGGGTGGCATCTTGGTATTCGTGGAAAACCAGCAGGCAGCCTGCCCCTGAGAAACAAGGCCCCACCGGGTACTGCAAATGCTTCTGGCGGGGAAACAAAACCCACCACCCCACGTTCCTGGTCTCAGTGTTTAGAGCTCCATGGGCACTCTCAAAGCAGCTCGAGTTGGCACGGGTGGCAGTTTGTCCCTGGGCGGCACCTTGATATTCATGGAAATCCAGTAGGCAGCAGACCCCAAAGGGCCGAGGGCCTAGATAGTAGTGCAAATGCTTCTGCCCAAGGAGACAAAACCCAGCACCCCACGTTCCTGGTCTCAGTTTGCAGAGCTCCATGGGCACTCTCAAAGCAGCCCGAGTTGGCACAGGTGGCAGCTTGTCCCTGGGCGTCATCTTGATATTCGTGGAAATCCAGTAGGCTGCCGGTCCCGACTGGCCGAGGGCCTAATGCGTACTGACAAAGGCTTCTGCCCGGGAAAACAAAACCCACCACGCCATGGTCCTGGTCTCAGTTTGCAGAGCTCCATGGGCACTCTCAAAGCAGCCCGAGTTGGCGCAGGTGGCAGCTTGTCCCTGGGCGGAACCTTGATATTCGTAGAAATCCAGGAAGCGGCCTAACCCTAAGGAACAGGGGTCTACCTAGTACTGACAAAGGCTTCTGCCCGCGGAAACAAAAGCCACCAGCCCACGTTCCTGGTCTCCGTTTGCAGAGCTCCATGGGCACTCTCAAAGCAGCCCGAGTTGGCACAGCTGGCAGCTTGTCCCTGGGCGGCATCTTGATATTCGTGGAAATCCAGCAGGCAGCAGGCCCGAAAGGTCCGAGGGCCTAGATAGTAGTGCAAATGCTTCTGCCCAAGGAGACAAAACCCACCACCCCACGGTCTTGGTCTCAGTGTGCAGATATCCATGGGCACTCTCAAAACAGCCCGATATGGCACAGGTGGCAGCTTGTCCCTGGGCGGCACCTTGATATTCGTGGAAATCCAGCAAGCGGCCCAACCCTAAGAAACAGGGGCCTACCTAGTACTGACAATGGCGTCTGCCCGGGGAAACAAAACCCACCAGCTCACGTTCCTGCTCTCAGTTTGCAGAGCTCCACGGGCACTCTCAAAGCAGCCCGTGTTGGCACGGGTGGCAGATTGTCCCTGGGCGGCACCTTGATATACGGGGAAATCCAGCAGGCAGCAGGACCCGAAGGGCCGCGCGCGTAGCAAGTAGTTCAAATGCTTCTCCCCAAGGAGACAAAACCCACAAGCCCACGTTCCTGGTCTCAGTTAGCAGTGCTCCGTGGGCATTCTCAAAGCAGCCCGAGTTGGCACAGGTGGCAGCTTGTCCCTGGGCGGCATCTTGATATTCGTGGAAATCCAGCAGCCAGCCGGCCACAAATGGCCAAAGGCCTACCTGGTATTGACAATGGCTTCGTCCAAGGGAAACAAAACCCACCAGCCCACGTTCCAGGTCTCAGTTTGCAGAGCTCCATGGGCACTCTCAAAGCGGTGCGAGTTGGCACAGGTGGCAGCTTGTCCCTGGGCGGCACCTTGATATTCGTGGAAAACCAGCAGGCAGCCTGCCCCTGAGGAACAAGGCCCTACCGGGTACTGACAAAGTGTTCTGCCCGGGGAAACAAAATCCACCAGCCCACGTTCCAGGTCTCAGTTTACAGAGCTCCATGGACACTCTCAAAGCAGCGCGAGTTGGCACAGGTGGCAGCTTGTCCCTGGGCGGCACCTTGATATTCGTGGAAATCAAGCAAGCAGCCTAACCCTAAGGAACAGGGGCCTACCTAGTACTGACAAAGGTTTCTGCCCGGGGAAACAAAACCCACCAGCCCACGTTCCTGGTCTCAGTTTGCAGAGCTCCATGGGCACTCTCCAGACAGCCCGAGTTGGCGTGGGAGGCAGCTTGTCCCTGGGCGGCATCTTGATATTCGTGGAAATCCAGCAGGCAGCCGGCCCCTGAGGAACAAGGCCCTATCTGGTACTGACAAAGGCTTCTGCCCGGGGAAACAAAACCCACCACCCCACATTCCTGGTCTCCATTTGCAGAGCTCCATGGGCACTCTCAAAGCAGCCCGAGTTGGCACGGGTGGCAGCTTGTCCCTGGGCGGCACCTTGATATTCGTGGAAATCCAGAAGGTAGCCGGCCAGAAATGGCCAAAGGCCTACCTGGTATTGACAATGGCTTCGTCCAAGGGAAACAAAACCCACAACCCAGCGTTCCTGGTCTCAGTTTGCTGAGCTCCATGGGCACTCTCAAAGCAGCCCGAGTTGCCACCGGGCGCAGCTTGTCCCTGGGCGGCATCTTGATATTCGTGGAAATCCTGCAGGCTTATGGTCCCTAAGAAACAAGGCCCTACCTGGTACTGACAAAGGCTTCTGCCCAAAGAAACAAAACTCACCACCCCACCTTCCTGGTCTCAGTTTGCAGAGCTCCATGGGCACTCTCAAAGCAGCCCGAGTTGGCGCAGGTGGCAGCTTGTCCCTGGGCGGCATCATCCGATTCATGGAAATCCAGAAGGAAGCTGGCTCCGAAGGACCAAGGGCCTACCTGGTACTGACAAAGGCTTCTGCCCCGGAAAACAAAACTCACCAAAGCACGTTCCTGGTCTCCGTTTGCAGAGCTCCATGGGCACTCTCAAAGCAGCCCGAGTTGGCACAGGTAGCAGCTTGTCGCTGGGCGGCATCTTCAGATTAGCATAAATGCAAAAGTCAGCCTGCCCCCAAAGGGCCGAGGGCCTACCTGGTACTGACAAAGGCTTCTGCCCGGGGAAATCTTAAATTACCACCCCACGTTCCTGGTGTCAGTTTGCAGAGCTCCATGGGCACTCTCAAAGCAGCCCGAGTTGGCACAGGTGGCAGCTTGTCCCTGGGCGGCATCTTGATATTCGTGGAAATCCAGAAGGAAGCTGGCCCCAAAGGGCCGTGGGCCGACCTGTTACTGACAAGGGCTTCTACCCAGGTAAACAAAATTGGCCAACACACGTTCATGGTCTCAGTTTGCAGAGCTCCATGGGCACTCTCAAAGCATCACGAGTTGGTACAGGTGGCAGCTTGTCCCTGGGCGGCATCTTCAGATTCGCGGATATCCCCCAGCAAGACAGCCCCGAAGGGCCGAGTGCCTACCTGGTACTGACAAAGGCTTCTGCCCCGGATAACAAACCTCACCACCCCACGTTCCTGGTCTCAGTTTGCAGAGCTCCATGGGCACTCTCAATGCAGCCCCAGTAGGCACAGGCGGCAGCTTGTCCCTGGGCGGCATCTTGATATTCGTGGAAATCCAGCACGCAGCCGGCCCCGAAGGACCAAGGGCCTACCTAGTACTGTAAATGTTTCTACCCCTGGAAACAAAACTCAGCACCCCACGGTCGTGGTCTCAGTTTGCAGAGCTCCATGGGCACTCTCAAAGCAGCCAGACTTGGCACGCGTGGCAGCTTGTCCCTGGGCGGAATCTTGACATTCAAGGAAATCCAGCATGCAGCCGGCCCCTGAGGTCCATGGGCCTAACTTCTACTGACAAAGCTTCTGCCCCGGAAAACAAACCTCACCACCCCACGTTTCTGGCCTCAGTTTGCAGTGGCCCATGGGCACTCTCAAAGCAGCCCGAGTTGGCACAGGTGGCAGCTTGTCCCTGGGCGGCATCTTGATATTGGCGGAAATCCAGCGAGCAGCTGGCCCCGAAGGGCAGAGGGTCTACCTGGTACTGACAAATGCTTCTGCCCGGGGAAATAAAGCCCACATCCCCACGGAAATTGTCTCAGATTGCAGAGCTCCATAGGCACTCTCAAAGCAGCCCGAGTTGGCACAGGTGGCAGCTTGTCCCTGGGCGGAATCTTGACATTCAAGGAAATCCAGCAGGCAGCCGGCCCCTGAGGTCAATGGGCCTACCTTCTACTGACAAAGCTTCTGCCCCGGAAAGCAAACCTCACCACCTCACGTTCCTGGTCTCAGTTTGCAGAGCTCCATGGGCACTCTCAAAGCAGCCCGAGTTGGCACAGGTGGCAGCTTGTCCCTGGGCGGCATCTTGATATTCGTGGAAATCCAGAAGGAAGCTGGCCCCGATGGGCCAAGGGCCTACCTGGTGCTGACAAATGCTTCTGCCCGGGGAAATAAAGCCCAAATCCCCACGGTAATGGTTTCATTTTGCAGAGCTCCATGGGCACTCTCAAAGCAGCCCGATTGCCACAGGTCGCAGCCTGTCCCTTGGTGGCATCTTCAATTTCGCGGATATCCCACAGCCAGACAGCCCCGAAGGGCCGAGGGCCTATCTGGTACTGACAAATGCTTCTGCCCCGGAAAAGAAAACTAACCAACGCACGTTCCTGGTCTCAGTATTCAGAGCTCCATGGGCACTCTCAAAGCAGCCCGAGTTGGCACAGGTGGCAGCTTGTCCCTGGGCGGCATCTTCAAATTGGTGGAAAAGCAGGAGGAAGGTGGCCCCAAAGGGCCGTGGGCCTACCTGGTACTGACAAAGGCTTCTGCCCAGGGAAACAAAATTGGCCAATACACATTCATGGTCTCAGATTGCAGTGGCCCATGGGCACTCTCAAAGCAGCCCGAGTTTGCACAGGTGGCAGCTTGTCCCTGGGCGGCATCTTCAGATACATGGAAATCCTGCAGGCTTATGGCCCCTAAGGTACAAGGGCCTACCGGGTACCGACAAAGGCTTCTGCCTGGGAAAACAGAACTACCACCAATGTTCCTGGTCTCAGTTTCCAGATTTCCATGGGCACTCTCAAAGCAGCCCGAGTTGGCACAGGTGGCAGCTTGTCCCTGGGCGGCATCTTCAGATTCGCGGAAATCGAGTTTGCAGCCGGCCCCTGAGGTCCATGGGCCTACCTTCTACTGACAAAGCTTCTGCCCTGGAAAATAAACCTCACCACCCCACGTTCCTGGTCTCAGTTTGCAGTGGTCCATGGGCACTGTCAAAGCAGCCCGAGTTGGCACAGGTGGCAGCTTGTCCCTGGGCGGCATCTTGATATTGGCTGAAATCCAGCGAGCAGCTGGCCCCGAAGGGCCAAGGGCCTACCTGGTACTGACAAATGCTTCTGCCCGGGGAAATAAAACCCACATCCCCACGGTAATGGTCTCAGATTGCAGAGATCCATGGGCACTCTCAAAGCAGCCCGAGTTGGCACAGGTGGCAGCTTGTCCCTGGGCGGAATCTTGACATTCAAGGAAATCCAGCAGGCAGCCGGCCCCTGAGGTCCATGGGCCTACCTTCTACTGACAAAGCTTCTTCCCCGGAAAACAAACCTCACCACCCCACGTTCCTGGTCTCAGTTTGCAGAGCTCCATGGGCACTCTCAAGGCAGCCCGAGTTGGCACAGGTGGCAGCTTGTCCCTGGGCGGCATCTTGATATATGTGGAAATCCCGCGAGCAGCTGGCCCCGAAGGGCCAAGGGCCTACCTGGTACAGACAAATGCTTCTGCCCGGGGAAATAAAGCCCAAATCCCCACGGTAATGGTCTCATTTTGCAGAGCTCCATAGGCAGTCTCAAAGCAGCCCGAGTTTCAACAGGCGGCAACTTATCCCTGGGCGGCATCTTGATATTTGCGGACATCCAGCAGGCAGCTGGCCCCTGAGGGCCATGGGCCAACCTTCTACTGACAAAGCTTCTGCCCCGGAAAACAAAACTCAGCACCCCTCGTTCCTGGTCTCAGTCTGCAGAGCTCCATGGGCACTCTCCAAGCAGCCCGATTGCCATAGGTCGCAGCCTGTCCCTTGGTGGCATCTTGAATTTCATGGATATCCCACACCTAAACAGCCCCGAAGGGCTGAGGGCCTATCTGGTACTGACAAATGCTTCTGCCCCGGAAAAGAAAACTAACCAACGCACGTTCCTGGTCTCAGTATTCAGAGCTCCATGGGCACTCTGAAAGCAGCCCGAGTTGGCACAGGTGGCAGCTTGTCCCTGGGCGGCATCTTGATATTGGCGGAAATCCTGCCGGCAGCCCCCGCTAAAGACTGAGGGTCTACCTGCTAGAGACAAAGGCTTCTGCCCCAGAAAAGAAAACTCACCACCCCATGTTCCTGGTCTCTGTTTGTAGAGCTCCATGGGCACTCTTAAAGCAGCCCGAGTTTGCACAGGTGGCAGCCTGTCCCTTGGCGGCATCTTCAAATTCGCGGATATCCCCCAGCCAGACAGCCCCAAAGAGCCGAGGGCCTACCTGGTACTGACAAAGGCTTCTGCCCAAAGAAAAAAAACTCACCAGCCCACGTTCCTGGTCTCAGTTTGCAGAGCTCCATGGGCACTCTCAAAGCAGCCCAAGTTGGCACAGGGTGCTGCTTGTCCCTGGGCGGCATCTTCAGATTCATGGAAATCCTGCAGGCTTATGGCCCCTAAGGAAAAAGGGCCTACCTGGTACTGACAAGGGCTTCTGCCCAAAGAAACAAAATTCACCACCCCACCTTCCTGGTCTCAGTTTGCAGAGCTCCATGGGCACTCTCAAAGCAGCCCGAGTTGGCACAGGTGGCAGCTTGTCCGTGGGCGGCCTCTTGATATTCGTGGAAATCCTGCAGGCTTATGGCCCCTAAGGGCTGTGGGCCTACCTGGTACTGACAAAGGCTTTTGCCCCGGAAAACAGAACTACCACCCATGTTCCTGGTCTCAGTTTGCAGAGCTCCATGGGCACTCTCAAAGCAGCCCGAGTTGGCACAGGTGGCAGCTTGTCCCTGGGCAGCATCATCAGATTCTCGGAAATCCAGTTTGCAGCCGGCCCTTAAGGCCGAGGGCCTACCTGGTACTGAGAAACGCTTGTGCCTCAGAAAAAAAAAACCTCTCTTCCCACATTCCTGGTCTCAGTTTGCAGAGCTCCATTGGCACTCTCAAAGCAGCCCGAGTTGGCACGGGTGGCAGCTTGTCCCTGGGTGGCATTTTCAGATTCGCGGAAATCCAGCTGCCAACCACCCCCAAAGGGCCTAATGCCTACCTGGTACTGACAAATGCTTCTGCCCAGGGATATAAAACCCACCACGCCACGTTCCTGGTCTCAGTTTGCAGAGATCCATGGGCACTCTCAAAGTAGTTCGAGTTGGCACAGCTGGCAGTTTGTCTCTGGGCTGCATCTTGATATTCGTGGAATTCCAGAATGAAGCTGGCCCCAAAGGGCCGTGGGTCTACCGAGTACTGACAAAGGCTTCTGCCCAGGGAAACAAAATTCGCCAAAACACATTCATGGCCTCAGAGTGCAGACGTCCATGGGCACTCACAAAGAAGGGGAGTTGCCACAGGTGGCAGCTTGTCCCTGGGCGGCATCTTGATATTTGCGGACATCCAGCCGGCAGCCCCCCCTAAAGACTGAGGGACTACCTGCTACTGACAAATGCTTCTGCCTCGGAAAACAAAACTCAGCACCCCATGTTCTTGATCTCAGTTTGCAGAGCTCCATGGGCACTTTCAAAGCAGCATGAGTTGGCACAGGTGGCACCTTATCCCTGGGCAGCATCTTAAAATTTGCAGATAACCCGTTGCCAGACAGCCCTTAAGGAACAAGGGCCTTCCTTGGACTGACAAAGGCTTCTGCAGCAAGAAACAACACTCACCATCCCACGTTCCTGGTCTCAGTTTGCGGAGATCCATGGGCACTATCAAAGCAGCCCGAGTAGGCACTGGTGGCAGCTTGTCCCTGGGCGGCATCTTGATATTCGTGGAAATCCAGCAGGCAGCCGGCACCAAAGGACCAAGGGCTTACCTGGTACTTTAAAATGCTTCTACCCCTGGAAACAAAACTCAGCACCCCACATTCCTGGTCTCAGTTTTCAGAGCTCCATGGGCACTCTCAAAGAAGCCCGAATTGGCTCAGGTGGCAGCTTGTCCCTGGGCAGCATCATCAGATTCGCGAAAATCCATCAGGCAGCCAGCCCCGAAGGGCCGAGGGCCTACCTGGTACTGACAAAGGCTTCTGCCCCGGAAAACTAAACTCACCACACCATGTTCATGGTCTCAGTTTGCAGAGCTCCATGGGCACTCTCAAAGCAGCCCGAGTTGGCACAGGTGGCAGCTTGTCCCTGGGGGGCATCTTCAGATTCGTGGAAATCCAGCAAGCAGCCGGCCACAAATGGCCAAAGGCCTACCTGGTATTGACAATGCCTTCGTCCTAAAAAAACAAAACCCAACAACCCACATTCCTGGTCTCAGTCTGCAGAGTTCCATGGGCACTCTCAAAGCAGCCGGAGTTGGAACGGGTGGCAGCTTGTCCCTGGGCGGCATCTTGATATTCGTGGAAATCCAACAAGCAGCAAGCCCCTGAGGAACAAGGCCCTAACTGGAACAGACAAAGGCTTCTGCCCGGGGAAAACTTAACTTACCACCCCACGTTCCTGGTCTCAGTTTGCAGAGTTCCATGGGCACTCTCAAAGCAGGCCGAGTTGGCACAGGTGGCAACTTGTCTCTGGGCGGCACCTTGATCTTCGTGGAAATCCAGCGGACAACCGGCCCTGAAGGGCCGAGGGTCGACATGGTGCACATAAAGGCTTCTGCCCGCGGAAACAAAACCCACCACCCCACATTCCTGATCTCAGTCTGCAAAGATCGATGGGCACTCTCAAAGCAGCCCGAGTTGGCACGGGTGGCAGCTTGTCCCTGGGCGGCATCTTGGTATTCGTGGAAATCCAGCAAGCAGCCTAACCATAAGAAAAAGGGGCCTACCTAGTACTGACAAAGGTTTCTGCCCAGGGAAGCAAAACCCACCACCCCATGTTCCTGGTCTCAGTTTACAGAAGTCTGTGGGCACTCTCAAGGCAGCCAGAGTTGGCACGGGTGGCAGCTTGTCCCTAGGCAGCATCTTGATATTCGTGGAAATCCAGCAGGCAGTCTGCCCGTGAGGAACAAGGCCCTACCTGGTACTGACAAAGGCTTATGCCTAGGAAAGCAAAACCCACCAGCCCACGTACCTGGTCTCAGTTTGCAGAGCGCAATGGGCACTCCCAAAGCAGCCTGAGTTGGCACGGGTGGCAGCTTGTCCCTGGGCGGCACCTTGATATTCGTGGAAATCCAGCGGACAACCGGCCGCGATGGGCCGAGTGCTTGCCTGGTACTGCAAATGCTTCTGCCCAAGGAGACAAAACCCACCACCCCACGCTCCTGGTCTCAGTTTGCAGAGATCTATGGGCACTCTTAAAGCAGCCCGAGTTGGCACAGTTGGCAGCTTATCCCTGGGTGGCGTCTTGATATTCGTGGAAATCCAGCAGGCAGACTGCCCCTGACGAACAAGGCCCTACCTGGTACTGACAAAGGCTTATGCCTGGGAAAACAAAATGAACCAGCCCCCGTTCCTGGTCTCAGTGTGCAGAGCGCCATGGGTATGCTCAAAGCTGCCAGAGTTGGCACGGGTGGCAGCTTGTCCCTGGGCGGCATCTTGATATTCGTTGAAATCCAGCAGGCAGACGGCCACAAAAGGCCGAGGGTCTACCTGGTATTGACAAAGGCTTCATCCTAGGGAAACAAAACCCACCAGCCCACGTTCCTGGTCTCAGTTTGCAGAGATCCATGGGCACTCTCAAAGCAGCCCGAGTTGGCACAGGTGGCAGCTTGTCCCTGGGCAGCACCTTGATCTTCGTGGAAATCCAGCGGACAACCGGCCCTGAAGGGCCGAGGGCCTACCTTGTACTGCAAATGCTTCTGCCCGGGGAAACAAAACCCACCACCCCACATTCCTGGTCTAAGACTGCAGAGCTCCATGGGCACTCACAAAGCAGCCCGAGTTGGCACAGGTGGCAGCTTGTCCCTGGGCGGCATCTTGATATTCGTGGAAATCCAGCAAGCAGCCTAACCGTAAGAAAAAGGGGCCTACCTAGTATTGACAAAGGTTTCTGCCCAGGGAAGCAAAACCCACCACCCCACGTTCCTGGTCTCAGTTTACCGAAGTCTGTGGGCACTCTCAAGGCAGCCAGAGTTGGCACGGGTGGCAGCTTGTCCCTAGGCAGCATCTCGATATTCGTGGAAATCCAGCAGGCAGACTGCCCGTGAGGAACAAGGCCCTACCTGGTACTGACAAAGGCTTATGCCTAGGAAAGCAAAACCCACCAGCCCACGTACCTGGTCTCAGTTTGCAGAGCGCAATGGGCACGCTCAAAGCAGCCTGAGTTGGCACGGGTGGCAGCTTGTCCCTGGGCGGCATCTTCAGATTCGCGAATATAAAGCAGGCAGCCTGCCCCTGAGGAACAAGGCCCGACCTGGTACGGACAAAGGCTTCTGCCCGGGGAAACAAAACCCACCAGCCCACGTACCTGGTCTCAGTTTGCAGAGATCCATGGGCACTCTCAAGGCAGCCCGAGATGGCACGGGTGGCAGCTTGTACCTGCGGAGCATCTTGATATTCGTTGAAATCCAGCAGGCAGCCGGCCCCTGAGGAACAAGGCCCTACCTGGTACTGACAAAGGCTTCTGCCCGGGGAAACAAAACTCAGCACCCCACGTTCCTGGTCTCAGTTTGCAGAGATCCATGGGCGCTCTCATAGCAGCCCGAGTTGGCACAGGTGGCAGCTTGTCCCTGGGAGGCACCTTGATCTTCGTGGAAAACCAGCGGACATCCGGGCGGGAAGGGCCGAGGGCAGACATGGTGAACATAAAGACTTCAGCCCAAGGAGACAAAACCCAACATCCACGTTCCTGGTATCAGTTTACAGAGCTGCATGGGCATTCTCAAAGCAGCCCGAGTCGGCACGGGTGGCAGCTTGTCCGTGGGCGGCATCTTGATATTCGTGGAAATCCAGCAAGCAGCCTATCCATAAGGAAAAGGGGCCTACCTGATACTGACAAAGGCTTCTGCCCGGGAAAACAAAACCCACCAGCCCACATTCCTGGTCTCAGTTTACAGAATTCTGTGGGCACTCTCAAGGCAGCCAGAGTTGGCACAGGTGGCAGCTTGTCCCTGGGCAGCATCTTCAGATTCGCGGATATAAACCAGGCAGCCGGCCCCTGAGGTAGAAGGCCCTACCTGGTACTGACAAAGGCGTCTGCCTGGGGAAACAAAACCCACCACCACACGTTCCTGTTCTCAGTTTGCAGAGATCCATGGGCACTCTCAAGGCAGCCCGAGTTGGCACAGGTGGCAGCTGGTCCTTGGGCAGCACTTTGATCTTTGTGGAAATCCAGCGGTCAACCGGCCGCTATGGGCCGAGGGCCTACCTGGTACTGACAAAGGCTTCTGCCCGGGGAAACAAAACCCACCAGCCCACGTTCCTAGTCTCGGTTTGCAGAGATCCATGGGCACTCTCAAGGCAGCCCGAGTTGGCACAGGTGGCAGCTTGTCCCTGGGCGGCACCTTGATCTTTGTGGAAATCCAGCGGACAACCGGCCGCGATGGGCCGAGTGATTCCCTGGTACGGGAAATGCTTCTGCCCAAGGAGACAAAACCCACCACCCCACGTTAAAGGTCTCAGTTTCCAGAGCTCCATGGGCACTCTCAAAGCAGCCCGAGTTGGCACAGGTGGCAGTTTGTCCCTGGTCAGCATCTTGATATTCGTGGAAATCCAGCAGGCAGACTGCCCCTGAGGAACAAGGCCCTACCTGGTACTGACAAAGGCTTCTGCCTGGGAAAACAAAACCCACCAGCCCACATTCCTGGTCTCAGTTTGCAGCGATCCATGGGTATGCTCAAAGCAGCCCGAGTTGGCACGGGTGGCAGCTTGTCCCTGCGGAGCATCTTGATATTCGTGGAAATCCAGCAAGCAGCCGGCCACAAAAGGCCGAGGGCCTACCTGGTATTGACAATGGCTTCATCCTAGGGAAACAAAACCCACCAGCCCACGTTCCTGGTCTCAGTTTGCAGAGATCCATGGGCACTCTCAAATCTTTGCGAGTTGCCACAGGTGGCAGCTTGTCCCTGGGCAGCATCTTGATATTCGTGGAAATCCAGCGGACAACCGGCCGCGATGGGCTGAGTGCTTCCCTGCTACTGCAAATGCTTCTCCCCAAGGAGAAAAAACCCACCACCCCACGCTCCTGGTCTCAGTTTGCAGAGATCCATGGGCACTCTCAAAGCAGCCCGAGTTGGCACAGGTGGCAGCTTGTGCTTGGGTGGCATCTTGATATTCGTGGAAATCCAGCAAGCAGCCGGCCACAAAAGGCCGAGGGCCTACCTGGTATTGACAATGTCTTCGACCTAGGGAAACAAAACCCACCACCCCACGTTACTGGTCTCAGTTTACCAAAGTCTGTGGGCACTCTCAAGACAGCCAGAGTTGGCACGGGTGGCAGCTTGTCCCTAGGCAGCATCTCGATATTTTTGGAAATCCAGCAAGCAGCCGGCCCCTGAGGAACAAGGCCCTACCTGGTACTGACAAAGGCTTCTGCCCGGGGAAACAAAACTCAGCACCCCACCTTCCTGGTCTCAGTTTGCAGAGATCCATGGGCGCTCTCAAAGCAGCCCGAGTTGGCACAGGTGGCAGCTTGTCCCTGGGAGGCACCTTGATCTTCGTAGAAAACCAGCGGACAACCGGGTGGGAAGGGCCGAGGGCAGACATGGTGCACATAAAGACTTCTGCCCAAGGAGACAAAACCCACCATCCACGTTCCTGGTATCAGTTTACAGAGCTGCATGGGCATTCTCAAAGCGGCCCGAGTCGGCACGGGTGGCAGCTTGTCCCTGGGCGGCATCTTGATATTCGTGGAAATCCAGCAAGCAGCCTAACCATAAGGAAAAGGGGCCTACCTAGTACTGACCAAGGCTTCAGCCCAGGGAAACAAAACCCACCAGCCCACGTTCCTGGTGTCAGTTTACAGAACTCTGTGGGCACTCTCAAGGCAGCCAGAGTTGGCACGGGTGGCAGCTTGTCCCTAGACAGCATCTTGATATTCGTGGAAATCCAGGAGGCAGCCTGCCCCTGAGGAACAAGGCCCTACCTGGTACTGACAAAGGCGTCTGCCCGTGGAAACAAAACTCAGCACCCCACGTTCCTGGTCTCAGTTTGCAGAGATCCATGGGCACTCTCAAAGCAGCCCGAGTTGGCACAGGTGGCAGCTTGTCCCTGGGAGGCACCTTGATCTTCGTGGAAAACCAGCGGACAACCGGGCGGGAAGGGCCGAGGGCAGACATGGTGCACATAAAGACTTCTGCCCAAGGAGACAAAACCCACCATCCACGTTCCTGGTATCAGTTTACAGAGCTGCATGGGCACTCTCAAAGCAGCCCGAGTTGGCACGGGTGGCAGCTTGTCCCTGGGCGGCATCTTGATATTCGTGGAAATCCAGCAAGCAGCCTATCCATAAGGAAAAGGGGCCTACCTAGTACTGACCAAGGCTTCAGCCCAGGGAAACAAAACCCACCAGCCCACACTCCTGGTCTCAGTTTACAGAGCTCCATGGGCACTCTCAAGTCAGCCAGAGTTGGCACGGGTGGCAGCTTGTCCCTAGGCAGCATCTTGATATTCGTGGAAATCCAGGAGGCAGCCAGGCCCTGAGGAACAAGGCCCTACCTGGTACTGACAAAGGCTTCTGCCCGGGGAAACAAAACTCAGCACCCAACGTTCCTGGTCTCAGTTTGCAGAGCTCCATGGGCACTCTCAAAGCAGCCCGAGTTGGCACAGGTGGCAGCTTGTCCTTGGGCGGCACCTTGATCTTCGTGGAAATCCAGCGGACAACCGGCCGCCAGGGGCCCAGGGCCTACCTGATACTGACAAAGGCTTCTGCCCGGGAAAACAAAACCCACCAGCCCACATTCCTGGTCTCAGTTTACAGAATTCTGTGGGCACTCTCAAGGCAGCCAGAGTTGGCACAGGTGGCAGCTTGTC